>NC_134834.1:12716919-12811970 GCF_004210375.1 Tachypleus tridentatus
GATAAAGAGAAAGGTTTAGTTACACAACCCCTTTCAAACATGTGGTCAGCTTCTGGTCAGTTACCTCTTTCTTTCTTTGTGAACCTGACGATGACCGAAGAAGGTTGTTCGCTCCTCTACGTAAAAAAAAAAATTCTCAAGCCAAACATAAATATAGAAAGGTTTAGTGTTCTGTGCTTAAATTCACTGGCCGTTCTTCTAATTAGCATGATTAAAAGCTATGTACGGATGTAACGCTAACGAGCTGAATGTATAATTGATGGATCACTTTGATAAATGTGGTCTTATTTTATGCTTATTTTATAAACCACTAGGTTTACTATTATTTATTTTGTAAAACATTTTCATAGTTTATAGTAATTTTTTCCGGTATAACTATAAAACAAAACCTTATTTCGAAAATATCACATTAATTTTCACTGAATTTTTGGGATAAACTCAAATACATTTCAGACACAAGATGGCGGCAGTATATATAAATAGCTTTTTTGTTTGTTTTGAATTTTGCGCAAAGCTACTCGAGGGCTATCTGTGCTAGCCGTCCCTAATTTAGCAGTGTAAGACTAGAGGGAAGGCAGCTAGTCATCACCACCCACCGCCAACTCTTGGGCTCCTCTTTTACCAACGAATAGTGGGGTTGACCGCACATTATAACGCCCCCACGGCTGAAGGGGCCAGCATGTTAGGTGCGATTGGGATTGAACCCGCGACTCTCAGATTACGAGTCGAAGCCTTAACACACCTGGCCATGCTAGGGGCTTATACAAATAGCGATAGCATTCCTTTCAAAAATAAAATGAAACTTTGATGTCTGTGTATGTGACATACAAATTGTAGGAACTCCTGCGTGAAAGCATAAGAAAATATGTCATAAAATGCTAACCACACTTCATCTGTTATGTTCAATGCCGACTAGACCTTTCGCTAATTCCAGGGGCCACCATACAATATGCTATCTATGCTCTACCCATCACGGGTATCGAAACCTGGTTTTCATCGTTCAGACTGAGTCATTGGGGAAGTTGCTTTACTAATAATTATTAACTCCAACTAAAACAAGTAAAGCTGGGAATATTCCAGAAAACCGAAATCCCAAGATATTAGAAATGAATACATAGTTTGAAGATATAAAACCGTAAATGTTAAATAAAAATGTTTTAACAAACTCACGTAAAAATAAAAAGATCGAAAGATTTTCTTTGTTTGTTTAATCACAAAGCTACAATGGGCTATCTGTGCTCTGCCCCACCACGGGTATCGAAACCCGGTTTCTAGCGATGTGAGTCTGCAGATATACCGCTGTGCCAGTGGAAGATAAGAACGAAAGGGAACCATGAAATTGCTAGCTACCCAACGCTTGTCATATTTCTGGTGCGTTCACAGAACACCTGTTGGTTAGTGCGCTCTACTCGCAATATTGGGGTCACGTATTTGAACCTTATCACCGAATGTGTTTGTACTTTTAGCCGTGGGTACATTGTAATGTGATGGTCAATATCATTTTTCGTTGATAAACGTGTGTGATAGCGAACGTCTGTACGAGTGGCTTCGCTGCTCAGCATCATCTGATCCGCCAGCTAACTGCGAGACCAGTAAACGTGGGTTCACTTACGAAATCCAGGTAATTTAGTACGTACTAAAGTTACACCAGTGAATGTTTGTTTTCGGAATTTCGCGCAAAGCTACACGAGGGCTATCTGAGCTACCCGTCCCTAACTTAGCATTGTAAGACTAGAGGGAAGGCAGTCAGTCATCACCACCCACCGCCAACTCTTGGGCTACTCTTTTACCAACGAATAGTGGGATTAACCGTGAAATTATAACGCCCCTACGGCTGAAAGTGCAAGCATGTTTGGTGAGACGGGGATTCGAACCCACGACCCTCAGATTACGAGTTGAACGCCTTAACCCACCTGGCCATGCTGGACCTACACCAGTGAAACCACAACTATAAACACCATTAGGTCATCCAGAGCAAAATGGTTGTTAGTTAAAAATCAGTTTTCACACTTCAGGAGTTTAAGGTGATACTTATTCCACAGAAGTAACCAATGCACCATAGAAATAGAAATAGCACACAACTCTTTAATTGACCCTGTATAACAAACGCAGGATCAACTCTCGCTATCTCCATGATTAACTAGGTATGTTAAATTAACTAAACCACAAGTCTCGACTCAACTCAGATGGTGAAATGTTAATTGGACTGGGTACATCACGTGATCTAGGTGTCGGAGTAGTAATACACTTTATATAAGGAGTTGTAGTTGTAGTTTGGATTATCCTTGCCTGCTTGTATTTACAATATGATTTGTAAATAAACACATGTCTGTTTTTATCCTCCTTGAGATTGTACTACTGTTAGAAGTAATCATTCGTACATGAACACATAGCAGCGACAAAAGCATTACGAATAAGATGCGAATCAACTTAGCTGAAAGAACTTACTCCCAAAAACTAGCTCAAGAGTTGTCGGTAGAGTACTGTTGACCACTCGCCTTCCTAATAGTCTAGCACTTCTGATTTAGGATATATAGAGCAAAGAGCTCTCGAATGTTGCGCAAAGCTTAGGAAACAATCAAAACAGACATGCTCTATATTTAGGGGCCAAAAATATTAGTAGAATAAAAGACCTTATATCCTGATCCTATCTGTTGTAGTGATTTCTTATTGCAAAGCCACATTGGGCTATCTGCTGAGCCAACCGAGGGGGAATCGAATCCCTGATTTTAGCGTTGCAAATTTGTAGACTTACCGCTGTACTAGCGGGTGGCCTGATCCTATCTATCATTGCAGTATATACGTCATGAGTTTTATATTCAGATAATTGTTTTAGTTTAAAATTTTTGTTGCTCTTTAACTAAAAATTGTTTGTCTTTTTTTTTACCCACGCATGTCTCTCTTTTTTTTTTACACAACGTACGGTGTTTCACTGCACGCTTGTTAGGAATAACTTCGAGATTTCTGTTTTTTCGCGTCAACTCACGAGACACGTAGGAACACGTTCGGTAACTCCTGAGCGGAAGAAGGAACTCGCATAACAAGACCCCGTCAAAACTGCATCCAGTATCGCTTTACCATCTTCAGATAGACAGTCGATTTATTAAGAGTTCAAATGATCATGTAGGCGAGGTGTTTTCACGGAAAAGGTCATCCGTCGTTAGAGGTCTCTGGCGAGAAAAGAACGGAGCTTTGTCTCCGCATGGACTGCGCAACATATGTAACTGTGATTAGGTTTGGGAGATTCAAGTGTCCTATTTAAATGTAGCGAGTGGGGAGGGCATTTTTTCCACCCCGAGATCCCCTTGTGGTTATAATTAATCATAGTCGAGACCATATCTCACGATTTGGCTACCGCGAACTGACCTCTGCAGTGCCCCCTGGTTATGGTGACGGTGATTGATTATATGAAACGACGACAAGGGCGACGATAGCCTAAGAAGGCAGAGGAAGAGAAGGCATCAGTTTCTATATGGGACGTCTGGACTTATGAAAGAAAAACACTCGTAGAATCAACTGTCAGTGTGACTGGTGTGAAAGGCAGTAACGTTGGTCTGAAAGGTTGAAATGTTGGTATGAAAAGTTCGAATGTTGGTATGAAAAGTTGAAATGTTGGTATGAAAAGTTGGAATGTTGGTATAAAAAGTTGGAATATTGGTATGAAAAGTTGGAATGTTGGTATGAAAAGTTGGAAAGTTGATATGAAAAGTTGGAATGTTGGTATGAAAAGTTGGAATGTTGGTATGAAAAGTTGGAATGTTGATATGAAAAGTTGAAATGTTAGTATGAAAAGTTGAAATGTTGGTATGAAAAGTTGGAATGTTGGTATGAAAAGTTGGAATGTTGATATGAAAAGTTGAAATGTTAGTATGAAAAGTTGGAATGTTGGTATGAAAAGTTGGAATGTTGGTATAAAAAGTTGGAATGTTGGTATGAAAAGTTGGAATGTTGGTATGAAAAGTTGGAATGTTGGTATGAAAAGTTGGAATGTTGGTATGAAAGTTGGAATGTTGATATGAAAAGTTGAAATGTTAGTATGAAAAGTTGAAATATTGGTATGAAAGAAGTTGGAATGTTGGGTATGAAAGTTGGAATGTTGATATGAAAAGTTGAAATGTTAGTATGAAAAGTTGAAATGTTGGTATGAAAGTTGGAATGTTGGTATGAAAAGTTGGAATGTTGACATGAAAAGTTGAAAAGTTGGAATGTTGGTATGAAAAGTTGGAATGTTGGTATGAAAAGTTGGAATGTTGATATTAAAAGTTGGAATGTTGTTATGAAAAGTTGGAATGTTGGTATGAAAAGTTGGAATGTTGATATGAAAAGTTGGAATGTTGGTATGAAAAGTTGAAATGTTTATATGAAAGTTGGAATATTGGTATAGAAAAGTTGAAATGTTGGTATGAAAAGTTGGAATGTTGGTATGAAAAGTTGAAATGTTTATATATGAAAAGTTGGAATATTTGGTATGAAAAGTTGGAATGTTGGTATAAAGAAAGTTGGAATGTTGATATGAAAAGATTGGAATGTTGGTATGAAAAGTGGAAATGTTGGTATGAAAGTTGGAATGTTGGTATGAAAAGTTGGAATGTTGGTATGAAAAGTTGGAATGTTACATATGAAAAGTTGAAATGTTGGTACATGAAAAGTGGAAATGTTGGTATGAAAAGTTGAAATGTTGGTATGAAAAGTTGAAATGTTGGTATGAAAGTGGAAATGTTGGTATGAAGAAAAGTGGAAATGTTGGTATGAAAAGTTGAAAATGTTGGTATGAAAAGTTGGAATGTTGGTATGAAAAGTTGGAATGTTGGTATGAAAAGTTAAATATTGGGTATGAAAAGTTGAAATATTGGTATAAGAAAAAGTTGGAACGTTGGTATGAAAGTTGGAATGTTGATATGAAAAGTTAAGAAATATTGGTATGAAAAGTAGGAAAGGCATGGTATGAAAAGTTAGAAATGTTGGTATGAAAGTTAGAAATATTTGGTATGAAAGTTAAAATGTTGGTATGAAAAAATTAAATGTTAGTATGAAAGTTGAAATATTGGTATGAAAGTTTGGAATGAGTATACGTTAAGAAGTTGGAATATTGGTATGAAAAGTTGGAAATATTGGTATGAAAACGTTAGAAATATTGGTATAGAAAAAGTTAAATGTTGGTATGAAAGTGGAAATGTTGGTATGAAAAGTGGTAAAATGTTGGTATGAAAAGCCGTTGAAATGTTGGTATGAAAAGTTGGAATGTTGGTATGAAAAAGTTGGAATGTTGATATGAAAAGTTGAAATGTTGGTATGAAAGCTTGGAATGTTGGGTATGAAAAGTTGGAATATTTGATACGAAAAGAAGTTGGAATGTTGTTATTATGAAAAGTTGGAATGTTGGTATGAAAAGATTGGAATGTTTGTTATGAAAGTGTGAAATGTTGGTATGAAAAGTTGGAATGTTGGTATGAAAGTTGGAATGTTGGTATGAAAAGTTAGAAATGTTTATATGAAAAAAGAAGTTGGAATATTGGTATGAAAAGTTAGGAATGTTGGTATGAAGAAAAGTTGGAATATTGATATGAAAAGTTGGAATGTTGGTATAGAAAAGGTAAAATGTTGGTACATGAAAAATTTAAATGTTGATATGAAAAAGATGAAATGTTGGTATGAAAAGTTGAAATATTGGTATGAAAAGTTGAAATGTTGGTATGAAAGAGACTGGAATGTTGGTATATGAAAAGTTGAAATATTGTAGTGTGAAAGTTGAAATGTTTGTGTGTGAAAGTTGGAATGTTGGTATGAAAAGTTGAAATATGTTGGTATGAAAAGTTGGAATGTTGGTATGAAAAGTTGGAATGTTTGGTATGAAAAGATTGAAATGTTGGTGTGAAAGATTGGAGATATTGAGTCATAAAGAAAAGTTGGAATGTTGGTATGAAAAAAGTTAAGAAATATTTGAGTATGAAAAGTTGGAATGTTGGTATGAAAAGTTGAAATATTTATATATGAAAAGTTGGAATGTTGGTATGAAAGCCTGGAATGTTGGTATAGAAAAAGTTGGAATATTGGTATATGAAAAGTTGAAATGTTGGTATGAAAAGTTGGAATGTTGGTATGAAAAGTTAAGAATGTTGGTATGAGAAAAGTTGGAATGTTGGTATGAAAAGTTGGAATGTTGTTGTTATGAAAAGTTGAAATGTTGGTATGAAAAGTTGGAATGTTGGTACATGAAAAGATTTGAAATGTTGGTGGCAAGGAATTGGAATGTTGAGTATGAAAAAGTTGAAATGTTGGTATGAAAGTTTGGAATATTGGTATGAAAGTTGGAATGTTGGTATGAAAAGTTGGAATGTTGGTATAAGAAAATTTGGAATGTTGGTATGAAAAGTTGGTGAATGTTGGTATGAAAAGTTGGAATGTTGAGCGTGTGAAAGTTGGAATGTTGGTATGAAAGAAGTTGAAATGTTGGTATGAAAAGTTGGAATATTGGTGGCGAAAAGTTGGAATGTTGGTATGAAAAGTTGGAATGTTGGTATGAAAAGGACTGAAACGTTGGAATGTGAAAAGTTGGAATGTTGGTATGAAAAGTTGAAATGTTGGTGTGAAAGTTGGAATGTTGGTATGAAAAGTTGAAATGTTGGTATGAAAAGTTGAAATGTTGGTATGAAAAGTTGGAATGTTGGTATGAAAAGTTGGAATGTTGGTGTGAAAGTTGGAATGTTGGTATGAAAAGTTGAAATGTTGGTATGAAAAGTTGGAATATTGGTATGAATAGTTGAAATGTTAAATGTTGTGAAAGTTGGAATGTTGAGTATGAAAAGTTGAAATGTTGGTATATGAAAAGTTGGAATGTTGGTATGAAAGTTGAAATGTTGGTGGTGAAAAGTTGGAATGTTGGTATGAAAAGAAAGTTGAAATGTTGGTATGAAAAGTTGGAATATTGGTGTGAAAGAAGTTGGAATATTGGTATGAAAAGTTGAAATGTTGGTATGAAAAGTTGGAATGTTGGTATGAAGAAAGTTGGAATGTTGGTATGAAAAGTTGGAATGTTGGTATGAAAAGTTGAAATGTTAGTGTGAAAAGTTGGAATGTTGGTATGAAAAAGTTAATGAAAAAGTTGGAATGTTGGTATGAAAAGTTGGAATATTGGTAGTATGGAATGAAAAGTTGAAATGTTGGTGTGTGAAAAGTTGGAATATTTGGTATGAAAAGTTGAAATGTTGGTATGTGAAAGTTGGAATGTTGGTATGAAAAGTTGAAATGTTGGTATGAAAAAAGTTGCAGAATGTTGGTATGAAAAGTTGGAATGTTGGAGTGATGTTGGTATGAAAAGTTGAAATATTTGGTATGAAAAGTTGGAATGTTGGTATGAAAGTTGGAATATTGGAATGAAAGTTGGAGTTGGTATGAAAAGAGTTGAAATATTGGTATGAAAAGTTGGAATGTTGGTATGAAAAGAGGAATATTGGTATGAAAAAAGTTGGAATTTTGGTAAAAAGTTGTAAGAATGTTAGGTGTGAAAGTTGGAATGTTGGGAAATAAGTTGGTATGAAAAATGAAAAGTTGCAGAATGTTGGTATGAAAAGAGTTGGGAATATTTAGTATGTATAGAAAAGTTGGAATATTGGTATGAAATTGGTTTGTGCATGAAAAGTTGAAATGTTGCAGTTGATTGGTATAAAAGATTGAAAATGTTGGTATGAAAAGTTGGAATGAGCTTAGTATGAAAAAATTAGAGAATCATTGGTATGAAAAAAAGTTAAGAATATTAAGTATGAAAAGTTTGGAATAATTGATATGAAAAAGTTGAAATATTGGTATGTATAGAAAAGAAGTTGAAATGTGAAGAGTTGGAATGTTGGTATGAAAAAGTTGGAATATTGTGCGATGAAATTTGGTATGAAAAGTTGGGTATAATAGTTGGAATATTTATGGTATGAAAAGTTGAAATGTTGGTAGTATGAAAAAGTTGGAATATTGGTATAGAAAAGATGTTAGAATATGTTGGTATGAAAGAAAGAGTTAGAAATTGGATTGGTATGAAAGACTGGATATGGTATGAAAAGTTGCGAAATGTTGGTATGAAAAGTTGAAATACTTGAAGTATGAAAAAGTTAGAATATTGAGTAGCTGAATTTAGTTGGTATACATGAAAAGAAGTTGGAATATTGAGTGTGAAAGTTGGAATGTTGGTATGAAAAAAGTTAAAATATTGAGTATGAAAAGTTGGAACGTTGGTATGAAAGCCGGAACGTTGGTATGAAAAAGCCGAAACGTTGGTGCGAAAGTTTGAAAGTTGTTGGCATGAAAAGCTGAAACGTTGGTACGAAAAGTTGGAACGTTGGTATGAAAAGTTGGAATGTTGGTATGAAAAGTTGGAATGTTGGTATGAAAAGTTGGAATGTTGATATGAAAAGTTGAAATGTTGGTATGAAAAGTTGGAATGTTGATATGAAAAGTTGGAATGTTGGTATGAAAAGTTGGAATGTTGATATGAAACGTTGGAATGTTGGTATGAAAAGTTGGAATGTTGGTATGAAAAGTTGAAATGTTGGTATGAAAATTGAAATGTTGGTATGAAAAGTTGGAATGTTGGTATGAAAAGTTGAAGTGCTGGTATGAAAAGTTGGTATAAAATGCTGAAATGTCGGTCTGAAGGGCTGAAATGCTGGTCTGAAGGGTTAGAATGTTGGTCTGAAATGTTGACATTAAGGGTTAAAATCCTGGTATGAAAGGTGATGATGCTGGTCTGAATGGCTGAAACCTTTCACTTCACACAGAATATTCTGTTGTAGTTGTTGACCACTCCATTATGACGAATTCTTTTTTTTTGCAGAAAATAATACAAACAACATTGCCGTCGTATAAGAAAAAACATGCTAGTTAATACCACGAGGAATACAAAGCATGCAACTGGTCAAATTCTGTGCATCTTAAATAACTACATCTAAAGGATCCTCTAAGTGGTCATAGCTTTTGAATTCCTTAAATGGTTGTGGCTTCAAAGTCGCTCGGGTGATTGTTTCTAGAGGTCACTTTGAGAGACTGTAGCTACAGGATTCCTTGAGTAACTGTAACAACAGGATTCCATGAATGACTTCATCTACTTGATTGATTATTTCTACAAGTTGACTTGAGTGACTGTATCTACAGGATTTCTTGAGTGACTGTATTTACAGGTCATCTTGAGTGATTTTAGGTATATGATTCCTTGAACAGTTGTAGCTCCAAGATCACTAGAGTGATTGTTTCAAGTGACTGTATCTACAGGATTGTTTGAGTGACTGTAGCTACAGGATTTCTTGAGCGATTGTATCTACAGGATTCCTTGAGTGACTATAGCTACAGGATTTTTTGAGTGATTGTATCTACAGGATTCTTTGAGTTACTGTAGCTACAGGATTTCTTGAGTGACTGTATCTACAGGGTTAATTGAATGATTATTTTAAAATTGTATAGATTGATTCACTTTGTGTATAGAGAATGTAATACAACCATACCAGAAAAAATATTGGTTCTTTTGCGTTTTATTTTGAGGGGGGAAGGTTACTTAATTATCTCCCCATATGTGGTTGAATATTGGTATAATTTATATAAAATATTAAGGGTCTATATGTTAAACAAAGAGCCTACATTATAGCTTATTTTGATCTAAAAATTACCAATCGCCACAAAGTTAGAACAATTCCATAACAGCGAATGGAACTATCAGGTGTAGTGTTGTGAATGGTCAGTGGACTCTTCAAGACCGTCCATCACGCCCGGGCAGATAGGGGGTTGCAGAAGAGGGTGTGCGAATACGAGAACCAGTGAAGCACAACCAGGCGACATCTGCCCGAGAGAAAAGCTCTACTGTATGGTGTATGAACTGTGAACAGAGTACTATTATACGTTTATATACTCCAATACATCAGATCGTTTATGCGAGCTGAGACGACAACCGCGAACCGTGTTCGTGGTCTACCGCGCACCATTTACTATGTGTAACAACGCTTGTGTTAGTTGACGGGGGAGCCATTGTTGGGATGAGACAATCTTTCCGCCTTCACCTGGACGAGCCCGCTGCCCGTCACGGCCCTAGCCGGGTCCCGCGGGGATGCTTCATCAATCAGCGCGAAATTTAGGCAGCTCCTGCCGTTTTGACCCCGTCTGTATAAATTACTGACTTAAGAGACTCAAAGCGCCTATTTTGTCGAACTAAAGTCCTGTCAAATGTCTACAGACGGAAAATGTTGCCGTGAGAGAAAGTCCGAAGGATATCGTCCGTTATTTGTCGCTCTCTGTAGGGTGCTTAAATACCCGTTCTACGTGGTCAGCAGTGGGTGGTTTTTATTTTTTGCTTTTTGCTTTTTTTTTCACCAAGACACTTATATAAATCTTTGTTTGCTGTTTTACATATCGGTGTTACAGGCGGTTGCTCTAAACACCCACCACGAGACGCACTTAGGCCAACTTTTAAACGCGATTATCCTGAATAAAAGGTAAATAAAAACATTTCTGTTGGCCGTGTAGTGACGTGTTTTGGGTGTTGTTTTTATATTTTTATTTGACTATCATATATGCTAATCACATGATTGATCAAGATAATAAAGTATTAAAATAAAAATATTAGCGTTTGGTGGGCTGTATGAAATGAGAAACGGTTAAAGTTAAAACAAGTGGGCTGTATGAAATGAGAAACGGTTAAAGTTAAAATAAGTGGCTGTATGAAATTAGAAACGGTTAAAGTTAAAACAAGTGGACTGTATGAAATGAGAAACGGTTAAAGTTAAAACAAGTGGACTGTATGAAATGAGAAACGGTTAAAGTTAAAACAAGTGGGCTGTATGAAATGAGAAACGGTTAAAGTTAAAATAAGTGGCTGTATGAAATGAGAAACGGTTAAAGTTAAAACAAGTGGACTGTATGAAATGAGAAACGGTTAAAGTTAAAACAAGTGGGCTGTATGAAATGAGAAACGGTTAAAGTTAAAATAAGTGGCTGTATGAAATGAGAAACGGTTAAAGTTAAAACAAGTGGACTGTATGAAATGAGAAACGGTTAAAGTTAAAACAAGTGGGCTGTATGAAATGAGAAACGGTTAAAGTTAAAACAAGTGGGCTGTATGAAATGAGAAACGGTTAAAGTTAAAACAAGTGGCTGTATGAAATGATAAACGGTTAAAGTTAAAACAAGAGAACTGTATGAAATGAGAAACGGTTAAAGTTAAAACAAGAGGCTGTATGAAATGAGAAACGGTTAAAGTTAAAACAAGAGAACTGTATGAAATGAGAAACGGTTAAAGTTAAAACAAGAGAACTGTATGAAATGAGAAACGGTTAAAGTTAAAACAAGAGGCTGTATGAAATGAGAAACGGTTAAAGTTAAAACAAGAGAACTGTATGAAATGAGAAACGGTTAAAGTTAAAACAAGAGAACTGTATGAAATGAGAAACGGTTAAAGTTAAAACAAGAGAACTGTATGAAATGAGAAACGGTTAAAGTTAAAACAAGTGGCTGTATGAAATGAGAAACGGTTAAAGTTAAAACAAGAGAACTGTATGAAATGAGAAACGGTTAAAGTTAAAACAAGTGGCTGTATGAAATGAGAAACGGTTAAAGTTAAAACAAATGGCTGTATGAAATGAGAAACGGTTAAAGTTAAAGCAATTAAATGGAATATTTTAAACGTAGAACATACTGCTGTTTTTATGTGTTCTGTGTGAGTCGGTGTGTTATACTACGACAACCTGGCGAGTATGTTATTGTTGTTATGTTTGTTTATCAGTTAATTGGTTATTCAACTATTTTTATGCATTGTTAATGAGAGATGGGTTATGGTATGGCAAAATGTGTATTTTTACTATTATAATGTTCTGTGTATTGAATTGTACGGCAAGAAAGTTTCTCTCATTCATGTTTTAAAATGTCCCCTTACTGTTTGCCAAACTTCGAGCATTTAACACAAGAATACTGTGTATTTGTACTAAACTCGTTTATCTGATACTAAGACATTAAACAACTATATAGTCTTATACAAAAGTCACAATTTCCCAACAGTTCTTAAAAGCAAACCTACGAATAGTAACGTAAACTTTCGATCAGAGTAATGTACATTATTTCGAAAGAAACTAAAACAAACTGGTATCGATAAATGACCATAAATAATTGAAAGATTTTTTTTTCTATTAGCATTTGTGAGGATTAGAATGTTGTTAGTTTTTTTAACAGGTTTTATAAACTACAGTTTTATTTCTCTTTGTTTTATATTTTTTATCAGGTTTTATTCTGGAAAAGATTCATTATTTTCATAATAGTGGTTCAGATCGTGTGGTTAACCTGACTTTACCGAGAAGACGAATCATTCTTACTGGTTTCAACTGTCTTTTTCCTGCGATTGGTTTGCGAATGATGAAACTAAAACGAATGTACAGTTTGGCAAAGTTTAGGCACTAACATTTATAAGGTGGAAATGCATTTCTATTTTGTATGCATTTATATCATAAAGCAGCTCAATTAATGTTAGGCCTAAAGCTGCATAACTGGCTATCCGTGATGTACCCACCACGGGTATAGAAACTCCGTTTTAAGTGTTATAAACCTTCAGACTTATGACAGAGCCACTGGGGGTACAAACATAACCAGTTAATACCAGTTGATTATAATCCGTATAATACTGAGTTTGTATACTGAAATGAAATAAACGATCGAAGATTGAATGTAGTTGACGTAAACAACAAAAGAATGATAAAAAACGTAGGTTGAAAAAGACAATACTTAAGTATGCGATATAGGAACTGTACTGGATGTACTTTCTCAGGGTCCTCGGAGAGTATATAATTCTTCTCGTGATTCATGACATGCGCACGTTTTATTATCGTCTCGACAGTACAAATTGCAAAGTTAAGTGTCCTTTATGTGACGTAATTTTAGTCTACTGACTGACTGATAGACGACACACATACTGCTGACCCCTGCAGGCGGTCTTCAGTCCCTTTTCGGGGACATAAGCTGTTATGCTGCAATAACGATGCCCCGGGGAGGGGTGATAAACCTTTGATAAATTATATCCTGGTGACAGAGTATTTTGTAGATGTAACGGTGCAATGTACAATATTTCCCGAACTCACGTGTGTCAATAATTATTCCTCTTTGTTTTCCTGGCAAAATTCTTGAAATCTCAATTGGTACCTGAAGAGTTTTACTGTTCCTCCGAAAAACGAACAGCTGTAGGTATATTGTGTTTAATTCTGTATAAACACCTTACGTAGCCGACATGGCCTGGTGGGTAGGGCTCTCGACTGGCGATATATCCGTCGTGAGTTCAAATTCCCTTTCAGCGGTAGGGACATTATGATGTTTCAGTCAGTTCTGTTTTTTTTGTTTTCGTGGGGAAAAAATAGTACAAACGTTTACGGTGGTTAATGCTGTCATCCAGGGTCGTAAATCCTGGGGGATAGGTAGGATACACCCCTCTTCATTTTAGGTGGGGGTTATAGTGCATACAATCATCCCCCCCTACAGTTTGGTCTGTTGAATTGTTTTATTGCATCACAGGTCTACAAATTGTGTGTTTGTTCTTGTGATTCTCGTGTTCTTACCAATCGAATTACATAATTAGGCCTAGATGTAGGCTTTTTCAGTAGCCGAAATGTACATGTTTAATATAGGCGTGCTTCTAAGCTTTTCGATCTAAGCGATAGTTCGTATCAGTCAGTAGGCCTAAGTATACATACAAGTATCGTGGCAACAAGGTTACTCTGTGACTGCATGTTTCCCGCTTTCAGGTTCAGGTAATCAGAGATTAACAATTTGCAAATTGAACAATTCACATAAGTGGATGTAAAAATCATCCCTCCCATCGGGTGTAAAAAAATCTACGCCCCTGCAGTGTCATCCCTTTACTCTGTCATTTCAAATTTGGCGACTAATGCACATAAACCTCGACTATTTTGCACAAATTTTAAAGAAACAAATATGTTATTCTTCTATAAACAGAACGAAATTTGTTTACATACCCGAGAAGGAATATGCTTGTTACGAAGAAGACCCCCCAAACATACCATTGACATTTATTTACATTACGAACAAAATTGTTAACCCTAAAGTCACTTGTATGTAATCTGAACACGTACAACATATTGAGTTATTCTTTGATATATTGTTTAAGGAGTATATACGAAGAAACTTTGTAGAATGGATGACGACTGTTACAAAGTTTCATTATATTGAGTTATGTTATGTCTGTTACAAATTAGTGCATAAACAGTTTAGAATAATATATATATGTATAATATAATAATATTTAGAAAATGTTTTGTATCGTCCTTACTAATATTTATCATAATTACTATTTACATTGTGATTCATGTGTTATACTTAGTAATGTTTATAGTGTTTATTGTTTGTTCTTAGTAATAGCTACAATGTGTTACACTTAGTAATGTTTATAGTGTTTATTGTTTGTTCTTAGTAATAGCTACAATGTGTTACACTTAGTAATGTTTATAGTGTTTATTGTTTGTTCTTAGTAATAGCTACAATGTGTTACACTTAGTAATGTTTATAGTGTTTATTGTTTGTTCTTAGTAATAGCTACAATGTGTTACACTTATTAATATTTAGTGTGTTTCTTGTGTTTGTTCTCAGTAATATTAACAATGTGTTTCTTTTGTTGTACTTAATAATATTTAGTGTTTATTGTGATTTTCTTAGTAATATTTATGTGTTTCTTGTCTTATACCCATTAATATTTCTCATATGTTTCTTGTGTTATAGTTATTAATGTTTATAGTGTGTTTATTATGTTATCCTTATTAATATTTACAGTGTTTATTATGTTATCCTTATTAATATTTACAGTGTTTATTATGTTATCCTTATTAATATTTACAGTGTTTATTATGCTATCCTTATTAATATTTACAGTGTTTATTATCTTATCATTATTAATATTTACAGTGTTTATTATGTCATCCTTATTAATATTTACAGTGTTTATTATTTTATCCTTATTAATATTTACAGTGTTTATTATCTTATCCTTATTAATATTTACAGTGTTTATTATGTTATCTTTATTAATATTTACAGTGTTTATTATGTTATCCTTATTAATATCTACCGTGTTTATTATGTTATCCTTATTAATATTTACAGTGTTTATTATGTTATCCTTATTAATATCTACCGTGTTTATTATGTTATCCTTATTAATATTTACAGTGTTTATTATCTTATCCTTATTAATATTTACAGTGTTTATTATGTTATCCTTATTAATATTTACAGTGTTTATTATCTTATCCTTATTAATATTTACAGTGTTTATTATGTTATCCTTATTAATATCTACCGTGTTTATTATGTTATCCTTATTAATATTTACAGTGTTTAGTATGTTATCCTTATTAATATTTACAGTGTTTATTATGTTATCCTTATTAATATTTACAGTGTTTAGTATGTTATCCTTATTAATATATACAGTGTTTATTATCTTATCCTTATTAATATTTACAGTGTTTATTATGCTATCCTTATTAATATTTACAGTGTTTATTATGTTATCCTTATTAATATTTACAGTGTTTATTATCTTATCCTTATTAATATTTAGAGTGTTTATTATGTTATCCTTATTAATATTTACAGTGTTTAGTATGTTATCCTTATTAATATTTACAGTGTTTAGTATGTTATCCTTATTAATATTTACAGTGTTTATTATGTTATCCTTATTAATATTTACAGTGTTTAGTATGTTATCCTTATTAATATATACAGTGTTTATTATCTTATCCTTATTAATATTTACAGTGTTTATTATGCTATCCTTATTAATATTTACAGTGTTTATTATGTTATCCTTATTAATATTTACAGTGTTTATTATGTTATCCTTATTAATATTTACAGTGTTTATTATGTTATCCTTATTAATATATACAGTGTTTATTATCTTATCCTTATTAATATTTACAGTGTTTATTATGTTATCCTTATTAATATTTACAGTGTTTATTATGTTATCCTTATTAATATTTACAGTGTTTAGTATGTTATCCTTATTAATATATACAGTGTTTATTATCTTATCCTTATTAATATTTACAGTGTTTAGTATGTTATCCTTATTAATATATACAGTGTTTATTATCTTATCCTTATTAATATTTACAGTGTTTATTATGTTATCCTTATTAATATTTACAGTGTTTATTATGTTATCCTTATTAATATTTACAGTGTTTATTGTTATCCTTATTAATATTTACAGTGTTTATTATGTTATCCTTATTAATATTTACAGTGTTTATTATGTTATCCTTATTAATATTTACAGTGTTTAGTATGTTATCCTTATTAATATTTACAGTGTTTATTATTTTATCCTTATTAATATTTACAGTGTTTATTATGTTATCCTTATTAATATTTACAGTGTTTATTATGTTATCCTTATTAATATTTACAGTGTTTAGTATGTTATCCTTATTAATATATACAGTGTTTATTATGTTATCCTTATTAATATTTACAGTGTTTATTATGTTATCCTTATTAATATATACAGTGTTTATTATGTTATCCTTATTAATATTTACAGTGTTTATTATGTTATCCTTATTAATATTTACAGTGTTTATTATGTTATCCTTATTAATATTTACAGTGTTTATTACGTTATCTTTATTAATATTTACAGTGTTTAGTGTGTTATCCTTATTAATATTTACAGTGTTTCTTGTGTTATTCTTATTTATAGTTACAGTGTTTATTACGTTATCTTTATTAATATTTACAGTGTTTATTATGTTATCCTTATTAATATATACAGCGTTTATTATCTTATCCTTATTAATATTTACAGTGTTTCTTGTGTTATTCTTATTTATAGTTACAGTGTTTATTACGTTATCTTTATTAATATTTACAGTGTGTTGCTTATGTTCATTCTTGGTAAATGTTTAAAATTTGTTTCTTGTGTTTATTCTCAGTAGCTTTGAGGATTAGTGAGGCGGGATAGCTTATAGAAATCTCGAGGTCACCATAGTTACTTAAGTAAAAAACATTGTAACTTTTGTTCGTCTTTACGTTCGCACTCACTGTCTGCTACGTTAACATGGCTCGTCCTTCTTCGCTTGAGGTCTTCAAGTGTTCGAACTTTTGAACTTGATTATCCAATGTTTCCAAAAACAAAGACTCTTACTTATGTTTTTCTCCTGGTGAAATAAACATACTAGTGTTTAGGTTTAACTTCTAAATTATGCCAGAGGACACTGGAGTATGATTTTACGGGCTTGTACTGCCTGACGGGCGTCTTTTAAAATATTGAGTCAAATAAGGAAACACGTAATTAAAAGTGGAGCAGAAATCGCTGAATCAATTTGAACACAAATGTATGTTTTCTTCGTAATGCCACTCACTACATAGTGTGTTTTTATCTTGTCGTTACGCTCGAGGTTCTTCAGTCTGTATTATTATGTGAGATTTTGTGACTTTGTAATTACACACGTGAGAGTTTAGTGCCAGCACAGAATTCCTCACGCGTTCGAATCGGTTAGTATATTCACGGTAGTGTATTTGGCCTCTTTTGCCCTGGTTTTTAATTTTGTGTCATGCTTTGTTTGTCTTTCTAAATACTGGGTAATAACCTGCGTCCCGAATTCACTTGAAAATTAGTTTTGTATTTGATCAAATAAACACCTTAAAAGTATTTTGTGTTCAGTTTCCGAATCTGTTATTTAGTTCATAAATATATTGAAAATTAGCTTTTACAGAGTTCCTAGGTCTCTATTTGATGTATTATATTGTTTGTAAATATTTTTTATTTAATATGAATATGTGCAATTTGTTATTTAAACACGTTGTAAAACACCCTTTTGTTCAATTCCCTAAGTCCATTGTTTAGATATGTGCAATTTCATATCTAAACACGTTGTAAAACACCCTTTTGTTCAATTCCCTAAGTCCATTGTTTAACGTAGTAAAACTGGATTCTGTTCAGTTCCCAAGATAGGTATTTTATGTGTGAACACACTAAAAGTTGAACAAATGGGAAATGGGCGGTAACTGTATAGCTCAGAGTGACACTTGAAGTACAACTCTTGGAAGAATTGTCTACAAAAGTCGTTCAGATAGAAAAGACGTTTTGAAAACCTTCCTTTTTGAGGTCAACTTATAGATGTACCGCTTCAGAATAGACTTAAATAGTTGTAAAATAATATGTTAATAACAAGTCTTCCTAAGTCTCGTATTTAATGTATAAACATTTATGAAATGACTTTTATATAGTTTCTAAGCCTGGCGTTTAGTGTACAAACATGATTAAAATTATATTTTACTCAGTAACTGAGTCTAACTTTTAACGTCTGAACACTTTTGGAATTGTATTTTACTTAGTTCTTAAAACTCGTGTTTAGTCTATAAAACTCTCGAATATGTTATTATATCTATACACATATAATAAGTTTTGTATTTATGTACCCAGCTTACCGATTGTTATCTGAAACTGAAGAGGCTTATCCTGTCCCAAACCAATGCCTTTTTTCTGTGTGTCTTATATGTATCACACAAGTTTAGTTGAACCATCTGATTAGTAAAAAAAAAACGTTGTCTTGTTGTGATTCCTGGTTTTGTCGAAGTCTATTTTTTGTTGATTAAAATGACACAGTAACCTAAAGAATGTCACAATAGAGACTGAATTGTCGCCCGCTTATGGGAAGTGAAGAGAAAGAAGCGAATAGTCCATTAAACGTTCAAACTTTTCTTATTCGATACCATTAATAGTTTACTTGATTCAAGTGAATTATACAAATTATTTTCCAAATGTTTTGATCTAAAAACTACTGTAAAGTTTCTCTTAATTCGGTTTTTGTTTTGGTTTCATTGTAACTGTGTTAATGTTATTTTACCCTTTGTTCGGAGGTCGTGTTAATGAACCGTCCTAATGCTTACACATAATGTTGTGAAATCTGTCTCTATGGTGTTTTTTGTGTCTTAGTTCCAGTAGAATCTCTCCACGATGTTTCATCGTTTCTTAATATTAGTAAAATCTTTCTGTGATGTTTCTTTTTCTAGTTTCAGTAGAATCTTTCTGTGATGTTTCTTTTACTAGTTTTAGTAGAATCTCTCTATAGTGTTTCTTTTTCTAGTTTTAGTAGAATCTTTCTGTGACGTTTCTTTTTCTAGTTTTAGTAGAATCTCTCTGTGATGTTTCTTTTTTTAGTTTTAGTAGAATCTCTATAATGTTTCTTTTCTAGTTTTAGTAGAATCTTTCTGTGATGTTTCTTTTTCTAGTTTTAGTAGAATCTCTCTGTGATGTTTCTTTTTCTAGTTTTAGTAGAATCTCTCTGTGATGTTTCTTTTTCTAGTTTTAGTAGAATCTCTCTATAATGTTTCTTTTTCTAGTTTTAGTAGAATCTCCCTGTGATGTTTTCTTTTTCTAGTTTTAGTATAATCTTTCTGTGATGTTTCTTTTTCTAGTTTTAGTAGAATCTCTCTGTGATGTTTCTTTTCTAGTTTTAGTAGAATCTCTCTGTGATGTTTCTTTTTTCTAGTTTTAGTAGAATCTTTCTGTTTTTTGTTTTTTTCTAGTTTTAGTAGAATCTCTCTGTGATGTTTCTTTTTCTAGTTTTAGTAGAATCTCTCTGTGATGTTTTTTTTTTCTAGTTTTAGTAGAATCTTTCTGTTTTTTGTTTTTTTCTAGTTTTAGTAGAATCTCTCTGTGATGTTTCTTTTTCTAGTTTTAGTAAAATCATTCGGTGATGTTTCTTTTTCTAGTTTTAGTAGAATCTCTCTGTGATGTTTCTTTTTCTAGTTTTAGTAGAATCTCTCTGTGATGTTTCTTTTTCTAGTTTTAGTAGAATCTCTCTGTGATGTTTCTTTTTCTAGTTTTAGTAGAATCTCTATAATGTTTCTTTTCTAGTTTTAGTAGAATCTTTCTGTGATGTTTCTTTTTCTAGTTTTAGTAGAATCTCTCTGTGATGTTTCTTTTTCTAGTTTTAGTAGAATCTCTCTGTGATGTTTCTTTTTCTAGTTTTAGTAGAATCTCTCTATAATGTTTCTTTTTCTAGTTTTAGTAGAATCTCCCTGTGATGTTTTCTTTTTCTAGTTTTAGTAGAATCTTTCTGTGATGTTTCTTTTTCTAGTTTTAGTAGAATCTCTCTGTGATGTTTCTTTTCTAGTTTTAGTAGAATCTTTCTGTTTTTTGTTTTTCTAGTTTTAGTAGAATCTCTCTGTGATGTTTCTTTTTCTAGTTTTAGTAGAATCTCTCAGGATGTTTTTTTTTTTTCTAGTTTTAGTAGAATCTTTCTGTTTTTTGTTTTTTCTAGTTTTAGTAGAATCTCTCTGTTATGTTTCTTTTTAGTTTTAGTAAAATCATTCATTGATGTTTCTTTTTTCTAGTTTTAGTAGAATCTCTCTGTGATGTTTCTTTTTCTAGTTTTAGTAGAATCTCTCTGTGATGTTTCTTTTTCTAGTTTTAGTAGAATCTCTCTGTGATGTTTCTTTTTCTAGTTTTAGTGGAATCTTTCGGTGATGTTTCTTTTTCTAGTTTTAGTAGAATCTTTCTGTGATGTTTCTTTTCTAGTTTTAGTAGAATCTCTCAGTGATGTTTTTTTTTTCTAGTTTTAGTAGAATCTCCCTGTGATGTTTTCTTTTTCTAGTTTTAGTATAATCTTTCTGTGATGTTTCTTTTTCTAGTTTTAGTAGAATCTCTCCACGATGTTTCATCGTTTCTTAATATTAGTAAAATCTTTCTGTGATGTTTCTTTTCTAGTTTCAGTAGAATCTTTCTGTGATGTTTCTTTTACTAGTTTTAGTAGAATCTCTCTGTATGTTTCTTTTTTCTAGTTTTAGTAGAATCTCTCTGTGATGTTTCTTTTTCTAGTTTTAGTAGAATCTCTCTGTGATGTTTCTTTTTCCTAGTTTTAGTAGAATCTCTCATAATGTTTCTTTTTCTAGTTTTAGTAGAATCTTTCTGTGATGTTTCTTCTTCTAGTTTTAGTAGAATCTCTCAGATGTTTCTTTTTCTAGTTTTAGTAGAATCTCTCTGTGATGTTTCTTTTCTAGTTTTAGTAGAATCTCTCATAATGTTTCTTTTTCTAGTTTTAGTAGAATCTCCCTGTGATGTTTTCTTTTTCTAGTTTTAGTATAATCTTTCTGTGATGTTTCTTTTTCTAGTTTTAGTAGAATCTTTCTGTTTTTTGTTTTTTTCTAGTTTTAGTAGAATCTCTCTTGATGTTTCTTTTTCTAGTTTTAGTAGAATCTTTCTGTTTTTTTTTTTTTTTTCTAGTTTTAGTAGAATCTCTGTTATGTTTCTTTTTTCTAGTTTTAGTAAAATCATTCATGATGTTTCTTTTCTAGTTTTAGTAGAATCTCTCTGTGATGTTTCTTTTCTAGTTTTAGTAGAATCTCTCATGTATGTTTCTTTTTCTAGTTTTAGTAGAATCTCTCTGTGATGTTTCTTTTCTAGTTTTAGTAGAATCTTTCTGTGATGTTTCTTTTTTCTAGTTTTAGTAGAATCTCTCTGTATGTTTCTTTTTCTAGTTTTAGTAGAATCTCTCATGATGTTTCTTTTCTAGTTTTAGTAGAATCTCTCTGTTATGTTTTTTTAGTTTTAGTAGAATCTCCCTGTGATGTTTTCTTTTCTAGTTTTAGTATAATCTTTCTGTGATGTTTCTTTTCTAGTTTTAGTAGAATCTCTCTGTGATGTTTCTTTTTCTAGTTTTAGTAGAATCTTTCTGTTTTTTGTTTTTTTCTAGTTTTAGTAGAATCTCTCTGTGATGTTTCTTTTTCTAGTTTTAGTAGAATCTCTCAGTGATGTTTCTTTTCTAGTTTTAGTAGAATCTTTCTGTGATGTTTCTTTTTCTAGTTTTAGTAGAATCTCTCTGTGATGTTTCTTTTTCTAGTTTTAGTAGAATCTCTCTATAATGTTTCTTTTTCTAGTTTTAGTAGAATCTTTCTGTGATGTTTCTTCTTCTAGTTTTAGTAGAATCTCTCTGTGATGTTTCTTTTTCTAGTTTTAGTAGAATTTTTCTGTGATGTTTCTTTTTTTTTCTAGTTTTAGTAGAATCTCTCTGTGATGTTTTTTTTCTAGTTTTAGTAGAATCTCCCAGTGATGTTTTTTTTTTTCTAGTTTTAGTATAATCTTTCTGTGATGTTTCTTTTCTAGTTTTAGTAGAATCTCTCATTATGTTTCTTTTCTAGTTTTAGTAGAATCTTTCTGTTTTTTGTTTTTTTCTAGTTTTAGTAGAATCTCTCTGTGATGTTTCTTTTTCTAGTTTTAGTAGAATCTTTCTGTTATTTTTTTCTAGTTTTAGTAGAATCTCTCTGTGATGTTTTCTTTCTAGTTTTAGTAGAATCTTTCTGTGATGTTTCTTTTCTAGTTTTAGTAGAATCTCTCTGTGATGTTTCTTTTTCTAGTTTTAGTAGAATCTCTCTGTAATGTTTCTTTTCTAGTTTTAGTAGAATCTCTCTGTGATGTTTCTTTTTCTAGTTTTAGTAGAATCTCTCATGATGTTTCTT
The DNA here is from genome assembly GCF_004210375.1 of Tachypleus tridentatus. Lineage (NCBI taxonomy): Eukaryota > Metazoa > Arthropoda > Merostomata > Xiphosura > Limulidae > Tachypleus > Tachypleus tridentatus. The sequence goes on from NC_134834.1 coordinate 12,739,414, forward strand.
TTTCTAGTTCTAGTAGAATCTCTCTGTGATGTTTCTTTTTTCTAGTTTTAGTAGAATCTCTCTGTGATGTTTTCTTTTCTAGTTTTAGTAGAATCTTCTGTGATGTTTCTTTTTCTAGTTTTAGTAGAATCTCTCTGTGATGTTTCTTTTTTCTAGTTTTAGTAGAATCTCTCATAATGTTTCTTTTTCTAGTTTTAGTAGAATCTCTCTGTGATGTTTCTTTTCTAGTTTTAGTAGAATCTCTCATAATGTTTCTTTTCTAGTTTTAGTAGAATCTCTCTGTGATGTTTCTTTTCTAGTTTTAGTAGAATCTCTCATAATGTTTCTTTTTCTAGTTTTAGTAGAATCTCTCTGTGATGTTTCTTTTTCTAGTTTTAGTAGAATCTTTCTGTGATGTTTCTTTTTTCAGTTTCAGTAGAATCTCTCTATAATGTTTCTTTTTTCAGTTTCAGTAGAATCTCTACATTATGTTTCTTTTTTTCGGTTTCAGTAGAATCTCTACATTATGTTTCTTTTTTTCAGTTTCAGTAGGAATCTCTACATTATGTTTCTTTTCAGTTTCAGTGGAATCTCTACATTATGTTTCTTTTCAGTTTCAGTAGAATCTCTACAGTATGTTTTTTTTCAGTTTCAGTAGAATCTCTACATTATGTTTCTTTTTTCAGTTTCAGTAGAATCTCTACATTATGTTTCTTTTTTTCAGTTTCAATAGAATCTCTACATTATGTTTCTTTTTTCAGTTTCAGTAGAATCTCTACATTATGTTACTTTTTCAGTTTCAGTAGAATCTCTACATTATGTTTCTTTTTTTCAGTTTCAGTAGAATCTCTACATTATGTTTCTTTTTCAGTTTCAGTAGAATCTCTACATTATGTTTCTTTTTTCAGTTTCAGTAGAATCTCTACATTATGTTTCTTTTTCAGTTTCAGTAGAATCTCTACATTATGTTTTATTTTCAGTTTCAGTAGAATCTCTACAGTATGTTTTTTTTTCAGTTTCAGTAGAATCTCTACATTATGTTTCTTTTTCAGTTTCAGTAGAATCTCTACATTATGTTTCTTTTTTCAGTTTCAGTAGAATCTCTACAGTATGTTTTTTTTTTTTCAGTTTCAGTAGAATCTCTACATTATGTTTCTTTTTCAGTTTCAGTAGAATCTCTACATTATATTTCTTTTTTCAGTTTCAGTAGAATCTCTACATTATGTTTCTTTTTTTTCAGTTTCAGTAGAATCTCTATAATGTTTCTTTTTTTCAGTTTCAGTAGAATCTCTACATTATGTTTCTTTTTTCAGTTTCAGTAGAATCTCTACATTATGTTTCTTTTTTTCAGTTTCAGTGGAATCTCTACATTATGTTTCTTTTCACTTTGAGTGGAATCTCTACATTATGTTTCTTTTTCAGTTTCAGTAGAATCTCTACAGTATGTTTTTTTTTCAGTTTCAGTAGAATCTCTACATTATGTTTCTTTTTTCAGTTTCAGTGGAATCTCTACATTATGTTTCTTTTTTTAAGTTTCAGTAGAATCTCTACATTATGTTTCTTTTTTAAGTTTCAGTAGAATCTCTACATTATGTTTCTTTTTTCAGTTTCAGTAGAATCTTTACATTATCTTTCTTTTTCAGTTTCAGTAGAATCTCTACATTATGTTTCTTTTTTCGGTTTCAGTAGAATCTCTACATTATGTTTCTTTTTTTCAGTTTCAGTGGAATCTCTACATTATGTTTCTTTTCACTTTGAGTGGAATCTCTACATTATGTTTCTTTTTCAGTTTCAGTAGAATCTCTACAGTATGTTTTTTTTCAGTTTCAGTAGAATCTCTACATTATGTTTCTTTTTTCAGTTTCAGTAGAATATCTACATTATGTTTTTTTTCAGTTTCAGTGGAATCTCTACATTATGTTTCTTTTTCAGTTTCAGTAGAATCTCTACAGTATGTTTTTTTTTTTTTTCAGTTTCAGTAGAATCTCTACATTATGTTTCTTTTTTCAGTTTCAGTAGAATCTCTCCATTATGTTACTTTTTTTAAGTTTCAGTAGAATCTCTACATTATGTTTCTTTTTCAGTTTCAGTAGAATCTCTACATTATGTTTCTTTTTTCAGTTTCAGTAGAATCTCTACAGTATGTTTCTTTTTCAGTTTCAGTAGAATCTCTACATTATGTTTCTTTTTTTCAGTTTCAGTAGAATCTCTACATTATGTTTCTTTTTCAGTTTCAGTAGAATCTCTACATTATGTTACTTTTTTCAGTTTCAATAGAATCTCTACATTATGTTTCTTTTTTCAGTTTCAGTAGAATCTCTACATTATGTTTTTTTTCAGTTTCAGTAGAATCTCTACATTATGTTTCTTTTTCAGTTTCAGTAGAATCTCTACATTATGTTTTTTTCAGTTTCAGTAGAATCTCTACATTATGTTTCTTTTTCAGTTTCAGTAGAATCTCTACATTATGTTTCTTTTCAGTTTCAGTAGAATCTCTACATTATGTTTCTTTTTCAGTTTCAGTAGAATCTCTACATTATGTTTCTTTTTTCAGTTTCAGTAGAATCTCTACATTATGTTTCTTTTTTGAGTTTCAGTAGAATTTCTACATTATGTTTTTTTTTTCAGTTTCAGTAGAATCTCTACAGTATGTTTCTTTTTCAGTTTCAGTAGAATCTCTACATTATGTTTCTTTTTTCAGTTTCAGTAGAATCTCTACATTATGTTTCTTTTTTCAGTTTCAGTAGAATCTCTACATTATGTTTCTTTTTTCAGTTTCAGTAGAATCTCTACATTATGTTTCTTTTTTCAGTTTCAGTAGAATCTCTACATTATGTTTCTTTTTTTCAGTTTCAGTAGAATCTCTACATTATGTTTCTTTTTTCAGTTTCAGTAGAATCTCTACATTATGTTTCTTTTTTGAGTTTCAGTAGAATCTCTACATTATGTTTCTTTTTCAGTTTCAGTAGAATCTCTACATTATGTTTCTTTTTTCAGTTTCAGTAGAATCTCTACATTATGTTTCTTTTTTCAGTTTCAGTAGAATCTCTACATTATGTTTCTTTTTTGAGTTTCAGTAGAATCTCTACATTATGTTTCTTGTTTCAGTTTCAGTAGAATCTCTACATTATGTTTCTTTTTTCAGTTTCAGTAGAATCTCTACATTATGTTTCTTTTTTCAGTTTCAGTAGAATCTCTACATTATGTTTCTTTTTTCAGTTTCAGTAGAATCTCTACATTATGTTTCTTTTTTCAGTTTCAGTAGAATCTCTACATTATGTTTCTTGTTTCAGTTTCAGTAGAATCTCTACATTATGTTTCTTTTTTCAGTTTCAGTAGAATCTCTACATTATGTTTCTTTTTTTCAGTTTCAGTAGAATCTCTACATTATGTTTCTTTTTTTCAGTTTCAGTAGAATCTCTACATTATGTTTCTTTTTTCAGTTTCAGTAGAATCTCTACATTATGTTTCTTTTTTCAGTTTCAGTAGAATCTCTACATTATGTTTCTTTTTTTCAGTTTCAGTGGAATCTCTACATTATGTTTCTTTTTAGGTTCAGTGGAATCTCTACATTATGTTTCTTTTTTCAGTTTCAGTAGAATCTCTACATTATGTTTTTTTTTTCAGTTTCAGTAGAATCTCTACATTATGTTTCTTTTTCAGTTTCAGTAGAATCTCTACATTATGTTTCTTTTTTCAGTTTCAGTAGAATCTCTACATTATGTTTCTTTTTTCAGTTTCAGTAGAATCTTTCTATAATGTTTCTTTTTTCAGTTTGAGTGGAATCTCTACATTATGTTACTTTTTTAAGTTTCAGTAGAATCTCTACATTATGTTACTTTTTTAAGTTTCAGTAGAATCTCTACATTATGTTTCTTTTTTCAGTTTCAGTAGAATCTCTACATTATGTTTTTTTTTTTTCAGTTTCAGTAGAATCTCTACATTATGTTTCTTTTTTCAGTTTCAGTAGAATCTCTACATTATGTTTCTTTTTTCAGTTTCAGTAGAATCTCTACATTATGTTTCTTTTTCAGTTTCAGTAGAATCTCTACATTATGTTTCTTTTTCAGTTTCAGTAGAATCTCTACATTATGTTTCTTTTTTCAGTTTCAGTAGAATCTCTACATTATGTTTTTTTTTCAGTTTCAGTAGAATCTCTACATTATGTTTCTTTTTTCAGTTTCAGTAGAATCTCTACATTATGTTTCTTTTTTTCAGTTTCAGTAGAATCTCTACATTATGTTTCTTTTTTCAGTTTCAGTAGAATCTCTACATTATGTTTCTTTTTCAGTTTCAGTAGAATCTCTACATTATGTTTCTTTTTTCAGTTTCAGTAGAATCTCTACATTATGTTACTTTTTCAGTTTCAATAGAATCTCTACATTATGTTTCTTTTTCAGTTTCAGTAGAATCTCTACATTATGTTACTTTTTTCAGTTTCAATAGAATCTCTACATTATGTTTCTTTTTTTCAGTTTCAGTAGAATCTCTACATTATGTTTCTTTTTTCAGTTTCAGTAGAATCTCTACATTATGTTTCTTTTTTCAGTTTCAGTAGAATCTCTACATTATGTTTCTTTTTCAGTTTCAGTAGAATCTCTTTATAATGTTTCTTTTTTTCAGTTTCAGTAGAATCTCTACATTATGTTTCTTTTTTTCAGTTTCAGTAGAATCTCTACATTATGTTTCTTTTTTTTCAGTTTCAGTAGAATCTCTACATTATGTTTCTTTTTTTCAGTTTTAGTAGAATCTCTACATTATGTTTCTTTTTCAGTTTCAGTAGAATCTCTACATTATGTTTCTTTTTTTTGAGTTTCAGTAGAATTTCTACATTATGTTTTTTTTTTTCAGTTTCAGTAGAATCTCTACAGTATGTTTCTTTTTTTCAGTTTCAGTAGAATCTCTACATTATGTTTCTTTTTTCAGTTTCAGTAGAATCTCTACATTATGTTTCTTTTTTCAGTTTCAGTAGAATCTCTACATTATGTTACTTTTTCAGTTTCAATAGAATCTCTACATTATGTTTCTTTTTTGAGTTTCAGTAGAATCTCTACATTATGTTTCTTTTTTTAGTTTCAGTAGAATCTCTATATTATGTTTCTTGTTTCAGTTTCAGTAGAATCTCTACATTATGTTTCTTTTTTTTCAGTTTCAGTAGAATCTCTACATTATGTTTCTTGTTCAGTTTCAGTAGAATCTCTACATTATGTTTGTTTTTCAGTTTCAGTAGAATCTCTACATTATGTTTCTTTTTTCAGTTTCAGTAGAATCTCTACATTATGTTTCTTTTTTCAGTTTCAGTAGAATCTCTACATTATGTTTCTTTTTTTTTGAGTTTCAGTAGAATCTCTACATTATGTTTCTTTTTTCAGTTTCAGTAGAATCTCTACATTATGTTTCTTTTTTCAGTTTCAGTAGAATCTCTACATTATGTTTCTTGTTTCAGTTTCAGTAGAATCTCTACATTATGTTTCTTTTTTGAGTTTCAGTAGAATCTCTACATTATGTTTCTTGTTTCAGTTTCAGTAGAATCTCTACATTATGTTTCTTGTTTCAGTTTCAGTAGAATCTCTACATTATGTTTCTTTTTTTCAGTTTCAGTAGAATCTCTACATTATGTTTCTTTTTTCAGTTTCAGTAGAATCTCTACATTATGTTTCTTTTTCAGTTTCAGTAGAATCTCTACATTATGTTTCTTGTTTCAGTTTCAGTAGAATCTCTACATTATGTTTCTTTTTTCAGTTTCAGTAGAATCTCTACATTATGTTTCTTTTTTTTCAGTTTCAGTAGAATCTCTACATTATGTTTCTTTTTTCAGTTTCAGTAGAATCTCTACATTATGTTTCTTTTTTTCAGTTTCAGTAGAATCTCTACATTATGTTTCTTTTTTTCAGTTTCAGTAGAATCTCTACATTATGTTTCTTTTTTCAGTTTCAGTGGAATCTCTACATTATGTTTCTTTTTTTCAGTTTCAGTAGAATCTCTACATTATGTTTCTTTTTTCAGTTTCAGTAGAATCTCTACATTATGTTTCTTTTTTCAGTTTCAGTAGAATCTCTCTATAATGTTTCTTTTTTCAGTTTGAGTGGAATCTCTACATTATGTTACTTTTTTAAGTTTCAGTAGAATCTCTACATTATGTTACTTTTTTTAAGTTTCAGTAGAATCTCTACATTATGTTTCTTTTTTCAGTTTCAGTAGAATCTCTACATTATGTTTCTTTTTTCAGTTTCAGTAGAATCTCTACATTATGTTTCTTTTTTCAGTTTCAGTAGAATCTCTACATTATGTTTCTTTTTTTTCAGTTTCAGTAGAATCTCTACAGTATGTTTCTTTTTCAGTTTCAGTATAATCTCTACATTATGTTTCTTTTTTCAGTTTCAGTAGAATCTCTACATTATGTTTCTTTTTTTCAGTTTCAGTAGAATCTCTACATTATGTTTCTTGTTTCAGTTTCAGTAGAATCTCTACATTATGTTTCTTTTTTCAGTTTCAGTAGAATCTCTACATTATGTTTCTTTTTTGAGTTTCAGTAGAATCTCTACATTATGTTTCTTGTTTCAGTTTCAGTAGAATCTCTACATTATGTTTCTTTTTTTCAGTTTCAGTAGAATCTCTACATTATGTTTCTTGTTTCAGTTTCAGTAGAATCTCTACATTATGTTTCTTTTTTGAGTTTCAGTAGAATCTCTACATTATGTTTCTTGTTTCAGTTTCAGTAGAATCTCTACATTATGTTTCTTTTTTCAGTTTCAGTAGAATCTCTACATTATGTTTCTTTTTTCAGTTTCAGTAGAATCTCTACATTATGTTTCTTTTTTCAGTTTCAGTAGAATCTCTATATTATGTTTCTTGTTTCAGTTTCAGTAGAATCTCTACATTATGTTTCTTGTTTCAGTTTCAGTAGAATCTCTACATTATGTTTCTTTTTTCAGTTTCAGTAGAATCTCTACATTATGTTTCTTGTTTCAGTTTCAGTAGAATCTCTACATTATGTTTCTTTTTTGAGTTTCAGTAGAATCTCTACATTATGTTTCTTGTTTCAGTTTCAGTAGAATCTCTACATTATGTTTCTTTTTTCAGTTTCAGTAGAATCTCTACATTATGTTTCTTTTTCAGTTTCAGTAGAATCTCTACATTATGTTTCTTTTTTTTCAGTTTCAGTAGAATCTCTATATTATGTTTCTTGTTTCAGTTTCAGTAGAATCTCTACATTATGTTTCTTGTTTCAGTTTCAGTAGAATCTCTACATTATGTTTCTTTTTTCAGTTTCAGTAGAATCTCTACATTATGTTTCTTTTTTCAGTTTCAGTAGAATCTCTACATTATGTTTCTTTTTTTCAGTTTCAGTAGAATCTCTACATTATGTTTCTTTTTTCAGTTTCAGTAGAATCTCTACATTATGTTTCTTTTTTTCAGTTTCAGTGGAATCTCTACATTATGTTTCTTTTTAGGTTCAGTGGAATCTCTACATTATGTTTCTTTTTCAGTTTCAGTAGAATCTCTACAGTATGTTTTTTTTTCAGTTTCAGTAGAATCTCTACATTATGTTTCTTTTTTCAGTTTCAGTAGAATCTCTACATTATGTTTCTTTTTTCAGTTTCAGTAGAATCTCTACATTATGTTTCTTTTTTCAGTTTCAGTAGAATCTCTCTATAATGTTTCTTTTTTCAGTTTGAGTGGAATCTCTACATTATGTTACTTTTTTAAGTTTCAGTAGAATCTCTACATTATGTTTCTTTTTTCAGTTTCAGTAGAATCTCTACATTATGTTTCTTTTTTCAGTTTCAGTAGAATCTCTACATTATGTTTCTTGTTTCAGTTTCAGTAGAATCTCTACATTATGTTTCTTTTTTCAGTTTCAGTAGAATCTCTACATTATGTTTCTTGTTTCAGTTTCAGTAGAATCTCTACATTATGTTTCTTGTTTCAGTTTCAGTAGAATCTCTACATTATGTTACTTTTTTAAGTTTCAGTAGAATCTCTACATTATGTTTCTTTTTTCAGTTTCAGTAGAATCTCAACATTATGTTTCTTTTTTCAGTTTCAGTAGAATCTCTACATTATGTTTCTTTTTTCAGTTTCAGTAGGATCTCTACATTATGTTTCTTGTTTCAGTTTCAGTAGAATCTCTACATTATGTTTCTTGTTTCAGTTTTAGTAGAATCTCTACATTATGTTTCTTGTTTCAGTTTCAGTAGAATCTCTACATTATGTTTCTTTTTTCAGTTTCAGTAGAATCTCTACATTATGTTTCTTTTTAGTTGTAGAACAATCTCTCTACGATATTCGTTTCTTCACAGCATCTCTCTCTGAATATTTTGTTTTGGACTATAGGAAAGTACTTCTATAACATTTCATTGTTTTTAAACAGATGTGTGAAAGTTATTTTTCGATATGTTACATGTGTATCCTAAATCGGTTCGCAGACATGAGACAAAAATATAAACACATATATAAAGTGAATGTCTTCATAGCGATATCGTTTGAGTGATCAAAGGTTAAGTAGGAATATTTAACACAACACTTTATATTTTCTTTTTTGTTTCTGTACTCGTTGAACGTTCTTTGTTGAAGATTAAAACGCAGAAAAAGTAAGCCTTTCTGCCAACAGGGGGAAGTGGTGTCGATTATGTCAGTAAAACTTAGGGAAAAGACCTGGATAATACTACACTCTAATTTCAATTTGTTTTTCTCTATGATCCCAAATGCATTTTTTTAAATATTTTAATTGGCCCGGCATGGTCAAGTGGTTTGGACACTAGACTCGTAATCCGAGGGTCGCGTCACACCAAACATGCTCGCCCTTTCAGCCGTGGGGGCGTTAGAAGTGACGGTGAACCCCACTTTTTCTAGTGATGTTTCCAAGCACGTTCCCTTGTCTGTGGTTTCACTTTCAGTTTGTGAAAGAGTAGCCCAAGAGTTGGCGGTGGGTGGTGATGACTAGCTGCCTTCCCTTTAATCTTACGCTGCTAAATTAGGGACGGGTAGAGTAGATAGCCATCGTGTAACTTTGCACGAAATTCAAAACAAACTAAACAATGTTTTAATATTATTTAACATAATGTTTTTAACATACATCATCAGTGCCTACTGTTACCTACAGTCACAGTGATAGAAACTGTGCAGGCAATTTTTGTTTTTAGTAACTATAAAGTTGAAATTGTACATTAACGAGTTGGAATTAGGGTAAGGGAGAATGTCGGCGAGCAGGGAGCGGGGTTAGGCAGAACAGTGGCAAGAGAAAACTAGGGCTAAGTGGATGGGCTTATAAAACAGTATGAGGGCAAGTATTAAAAGAGCCCATAATTTCGAAGCCCTTTACTTTAAGTGGTTAAAACGAGCGCATGATCTTCGCATCCTTTCGCTTAATAACTAGTTCAAGGATTAATTCAACAACGAAGCAAGTTAACCAAAGGAGTTTGAGAAAACGTAACTTAGTGAATAATTATTAAGCTCTGTTTTCTTTTTTCAGTTTTTTTCTGTGGTGTAGCCATAACTTATTTTATTAGGAATAGCTACAACGTTTCTTCTCTCCTTGGTTTCACTCTGCTAATGTACTCTGTGTTAACCACAAATTTTCACACCCTGGCAGCAACCCTAAACGATGAGCATGTTCGGTGACTGGGTTTAGAGCCCGTGATCCGTCGATTGTGATCGAGCGCTCTAACCATTAGGGCGAGCATTACATAGACGATGTAATTATTCAGACACGGGGAATCTTCCATTTTTCATTATAAGCAAGAGAAAGATCGTCGTCTTTTGTTTAATGGAAAGAATGGGCGGAACCAGCATCTCCGCGTAAATCGAATTTTCCATTGCAAATGCAAATATAAAAAGCCTGTTCTAAGTTATACAAGTACTCTCACCAAATTCCTTTTGTAAGTACGTCTCACAATAGTAATTCACTTGAGGAAATACCACTGACAGTAGTAATTCACATGTGTAAGTACACCTTACAGTAGTAGTTCACTTGTGTAAATACGTCTCACAGCGGTAATTCACTTGTGTAAATACACCTGACCGCAGTAATTCAGTTGTGTAAATACGTCTGACAGCAGTAGTTCACTTGTGTAAATACACCTGACAGCAGTAGTTCACTTGTGTAAATACGTCTGACAGCAGTAGTTCACTTGTGTAAATACACCTGACAGCAGCAATTCACTTGTGTAAATACGTCTGACCGCAGTAATTCACTTGAGGAAATACCACTGACAGTAGTAATTCACATGTGTAAGTACACCTTACAGTAATAGTTCACTTGTGGAAATACGTCTGACAGCAGTAGTTCACTTGTGTAAATACGTCTGACAGCAGTAATTCACTTGTGTAAATACACCTGACCGCAGTAATTCAGTTGTGTAAATACGTCTGACAGCAGTAATTCAGTTGTGTAAATACGTCTGACAGCAGTAGTTCACTTGTGTAAATACACCTGACCGCAGTAATTCAGTTGTGTAAATACGTCTGACAGCAGTAATTCACTTGTGTAAATACACCTGACAGCAGTAATTCACTTGTGTAAATACGTCTGACAGCAGTAATTCAGTTGTGTAAATACGTCTGACAGCAGTAGTTCACTTGTGTAAATACACCTGACAGCAGTAATTCACTTGTGTAAATACGTCTGACAGCAGTAGTTCACTTGTGTAAATACACCTGACAGCAGTAGTTCACTTGTGTAAATACGTCTGACAGCAGTAGTTCACTTGTGTAAATACATCTGACAGCAGTAATTCACTTGTGTAAATACGTCTGACAGCAGTAATTCAGTTGTGTAAATACGTCTGACAGCAGTGGTTCACTTGTGTAAATACACCTGACAGCAGTAATTCACTTGTGTAAATACGTCTGACAGCAGTAGTTCACTTGTGTAAATACACCTGACAGCAGTAGTTCACTTGTGTAAATACGTCTGACAGCAGTAGTTCACTTGTGTAAATACATCTGACAGCAGTAATTCACTTGTGTAAATACATCTGACAGCAGTAGTTCACTTGTGTAAATACACCTGACAGCAGTAGTTCACTTGTGTAAATACGTCTGACAGCAGTAGTTCACTTGTGTAAATACATCTGACAGCAGTAATTCACTTGTGTAAATACACCTGACAGCGGTAATTCAGTTGTGTAAATACGTCTGATAGCAGTAGTTCACTTGTGTAAATACGTCTGACAGCGGTAATTCACTTGTGTAAATACACCTGACCGCAGTAATTCAGTTGTGTAAATACGTCTGACAGCAGTAATTCACTTGTGTAAATACACCTGACAGCAGTAATTCACTTGTGTAAATACGTCTGACAGCAGTAATTCACTTGTGTAAATACACCTGACCGCAGTAATTCAGTTGTGTAAATACGTTTGACAGCAGTAATTCACTTGTGTAAATACACCTGACAGCAGTAATTCACTTGTGTAAATACGTCTGATAGCAGTAGTTCACTTGTGTAAATACGTCTGACAGCGGTAATTTACTTGTGTAAATACACCTGACCGCAGTAATTCAGTTGTGTAAATACGTCTGACAGCAGTAATTCACTTGTGTAAATACGTCTGACAGCAGTAATTCACTTGTGTAAATACACCTGACAGCAGTAATTCACTTGTGTAAATACGTCTGACCGCAGTAATTCACTTGTGTAAATACGTCTGACAGCAGTAGTTCACTTGTGTAAATACGTCTGACAGCAGTAATTCACTTGTGTAAATACGGCTGACAGCAGTAATTCAGTTGTGTAAATACGTCTGACAGCAGTAATTCACTTGTGTAAATACACCTGACAGCAGTAATTCACTTGTGTAAATACACCTGACAGCAGTAATTCACTTGTGTAAATACGTCTGACCGCAGTAATTCACTTGTGTAAATACACCTGACTGCAGTAATTCAGTTGTGTAAATACGTCTGACAGCAGTAATTCACTTGTGTAAATACGTCTGACAGCAGTAATTCAGTTGTGTAAATACGTCTGACAGCAGTAATTCACTTGTGTAAATACGTCTGACAGCAGTAATTCACTTGTGTAAATACACCTGACAGCAGTAATTCACTTGTGTAAATACACCTGACAGCGGTAATTCACTTGTGTAAATACGTCTGACAGCAGTAATTCAGTTGTGTAAATACGTCTGACATCAGTAGTTCACTTGTGTAAATACGTCTGACAGCAGTAGTTCACTTGTGTAAATACGTCTGACAGCAGTAATTCACTTGTGTAAATACGTCTGACAGCAGTAATTCAGTTGTGTAAATACGTCTGACAGCAGTAATTCACTTGTGTAAATACGTCTGACAGCAGTAATTCACTTGTGTAAATACACCTGACAGCAGTAATTCACTTGTGTAAATACACCTGACAGCAGTAATTCACTTGTGTAAATACACCTGACTGCAGTAATTCAGTTGTGTAAATACGTCTGACAGCAGTAATTCACTTGTGTAAATACACCTGACAGCAGTAGTTCACTTGTGTAAATACACCTGACAGCAGTAGTTCACTTGTGTAAATACACCTGACAGCAGTAATTCACTTGTGTAAATACGTCTGACCGCAGTAATTCACTTGTGTAAATACACCTGACAGCAGTAATTCACTTGTGTAAATACGTCTGACAGCAGTAATTCACTTGTGTAAATACGTCTGACAGCAGTAATTCACTTGTGTAAATACACCTGACAGCAGTAATTCACTTGTGTAAATGTGTAAATATATCTGACAGTAGTAATTCACTTGTGTAAATACGTCTGACCGCAGTAATTCACTTGTGTAAATGTGTAAATACGTCTGACCGCAGTAATTCACTTGTGTAAATGTGTAAATATATCTGACAGTAGTAATTCACTTGTGTAAATACACCTGACAGCAGTAGTTCACTTGTGTAAATACGTCTGATAGCAGTAATTCACTTGTGTAAATACGTCTGATAGCAGTAATTCACTTGTGTAAATACGTCTGACAGCAGTAGTTCACTTGTGTAAATACGTCTAACAGCAGTAATTCACTTGTGTAAATACGTCTGACAGCAGTAATTCACTTGTGTAAATACGTCTGACAGCAGTAATTCACTTGTGTAAATACGTCTGACCGCAGTAATTCACTTGTGTAAATACGTCTGACCGCAGTAATTCACTTGTGTAAATACGTCTGACAGCAGTAGTTCACTTGTGTAAATACGTCTGACAGCAGTAATTCACTTGTGTAAATACGTCTGACAGCAGTAATTCAGTTGTGTAAATACGTCTGACAGCAGTAATTCACTTGTGTAAATACGTCTGACAGCAGTAATTCACTTGTGTAAATACGTCTGACCGCAGTAATTCACTTGTGTAAATACGTCTGACAGCAGTGGTTCACTTGTGTAAATACGTCTGACAGCAGTAATTCACTTGTGTAAATACGTCTGACAGCAGTAATTCAGTTGTGTAAATACGTCTGACAGCAGTAATTCACTTGTGTAAATACGTCTGACAGCAGTAATTCACTTGTGTAAATACACCTGACAGCAGTAATTCACTTGTGTAAATACACCTGACAGCGGTAATTCACTTGTGTAAATACGTCTGACAGCAGTAATTCAGTTGTGTAAATACGTCTGACAGCAGTAGTTCACTTGTGTAAATACGTCTGACAGCAGTAATTCACTTGTGTAAATACGTCTGACAGCAGTAATTCAGTTGTGTAAATACGTCTGACAGCAGTAATTCACTTGTGTAAATACGTCTGACAGCAGTAATTCACTTGTGTAAATACACCTGACAGCAGTAATTCACTTGTGTAAATACACCTGACAGCAGTAATTCACTTGTGTAAATACGTCTGACAGCAGTAATTCAGTTGTGTAAATACGTCTGACAGCAGTAGTTCACTTGTGTAAATACGTCTGACAGCAGTAATTCACTTGTGTAAATACGTCTGACAGCAGTAGTTCACTTGTGTAAATACGTCTGACAGTAGTAATTCACTTGTGTAAATACGTCTGACAGCAGTAGTTCACTTGTGTAAATACATCTGACAGCAGTAATTCACTTGTGTAAATACACCTGACAGCGGTAATTCAGTTGTGTAAATACGTCTGATAGCAGTAGTTCACTTGTGTAAATACGTCTGACAGCGGTAATTCACTTGTGTAAATACACCTGACCGCAGTAATTCAGTTGTGTAAATACGTCTGACAGCAGTAATTCACTTGTGTAAATACACCTGACAGCAGTAATTCACATGTGTAAATACGTCTGACAGCAGTAATTCACTTGTGTAAATACACCTGACCGCAGTAATTCAGTTGTGTAAATACGTTTGACTGCAGTAATTCACTTGTGTAAATACACCTGACAGCAGTAATTCACTTGTGTAAATACGTCTGATAGCAGTAGTTCACTTGTGTAAATACGTCTGACAGCGGTAATTTACTTGTGTAAATACACCTGACCGCAGTAATTCAGTTGTGTAAATACGTCTGACAGCAGTAATTCACTTGTGTAAATACGTCTGACAGCAGTAATTCACTTGTGTAAATACACCTGACAGCAGTAATTCACTTGTGTAAATACGTCTGACAGCAGTAATTCACTTGTGTAAATACGTCTGACCGCAGTAATTCACTTGTGTAAATACGTCTGACAGCAGTAGTTCACTTGTGTAAATACGTCTGACAGCAGTAATTCACTTGTGTAAATACGGCTGACAGCAGTAATTCAGTTGTGTAAATACGTCTGACAGCAGTAATTCACTTGTGTAAATACACCTGACAGCAGTAATTCACTTGTGTAAATACACCTGACAGCAGTAATTCACTTGTGTAAATACGTCTGACCGCAGTAATTCAGTTGTGTAAATACGTCTGACAGCAGTAATTGACTTGTGTAAATACGTCTGACAGCAGTAATTCACTTGTGTAAATACACCTGACAGCAGTAATTCACTTGTGTAAATACACCTGACAGCGGTAATTCACTTGTGTAAATACGTCTGACAGCAGTAATTCAGTTGTGTAAATACGTCTGACAGCAGTAGTTCACTTGTGTAAATATGTCTGACAGCAGTAGTTCACTTGTGTAAATACGTCTGACAGCAGTAATTCACTTGTGTAAATACGTCTGACAGCAGTAATTCAGTTGTGTAAATACGTCTGACAGCAGTAATTCACTTGTGTAAATACGTCTGACAGCAGTAATTCACTTGTGTAAATACACCTGACAGCAGTAATTCACTTGTGTAAATACACCTGACAGCAGTAGTTCACTTGTGTAAATACGTCTGACAGCAGTAATTCACTTGTGTAAATACGTCTGACAGCAGTAGTTCACTTGTGTAAATACGTCTGACAGTAGTAATTCACTTGTGTAAATACGTCTGACAGCAGTAGTTCACTTGTGTAAATACATCTGACAGCAGTAATTCACTTGTGTAAATACACCTGACAGCGGTAATTCAGTTGTGTAAATACGTCTGATAGCAGTAGTTCACTTGTGTAAATACGTCTGACAGCGGTAATTCACTTGTGTAAATACGACTGACAGCAGTAATTCAGTTGTGTAAATACGTCTGACAGCAGTAATTCACTTGTGTAAATACACCTGACAGCAGTAATTCACTTGTGTAAATACACCTGACAGCGGTAATTCAGTTGTGTAAATACGTCTGACAGCAGTAGTTCACTTGTGTAAATACGTCTGACAGCAGTAATTCACTTGTGTAAATACGACTGACAGCAGTAATTCAGTTGTGTAAATACGTCTGACAGCAGTAATTCACTTGTGTAAATACGTCTGACAGCAGTAATTCACTTGTGTAAATACACCTGACAGCAGTAATTCACTTGTGTAAATACACCTGACAGCAGTAATTCACTTGTGTAAATACGTCTGACCGCAGTAATTCACTTGTGTAAATACGTCTGACAGCAGTAGTTCACTTGTGTAAATACGTCTGACAGCAGTAATTCACTTGTGTAAATACGTCTGACAGCAGTAATTCAGTTGTGTAAATACGTCTGACAGCAGTAATTCACTTGTGTAAATACGTCTGACAGCAGTAATTCACTTGTGTAAATACGTCTGACAGCAGTAATTCACTTGTGTAAATACACCTGACAGCAGTAATTCACTTGTGTAAATACACCTGACAGCGGTAATTCACTTGTGTAAATACGTCTGACAGCAGTAATTCAGTTGTGTAAATACGTCTGACAGCAGTAGTTCACTTGTGTAAATACGTCTGACAGCAGTAGTTCACTTGTGTAAATACGTCTGACAGCAGTAATTCACTGGTGTAAATACGTCTGACAGCAGTAATTCAGTTGTGTAAATACGTCTGACAGCAGTAATTCACTTGTGTAAATACGTCTGACAGCAGTAATTCACTTGTGTAAATACACCTGACAGCAGTAATTCACTTGTGTAAATACACCTGACAGCAGTAATTCACTTGTGTAAATACGTCTGACAGCAGTAATTCAGTTGTGTAAATACGTCTGACAGCAGTAGTTCACTTGTGTAAATACGTCTGACAGCAGTAATTCACTTGTGTAAATACGTCTGACAGCAGTAGTTCACTTGTGTAAATACGTCTGACAGTAGTAATTCACTTGTGTAAATACGTCTGACAGCAGTAGTTCACTTGTGTAAATACATCTGACAGCAGTAATTCACTTGTGTAAATACACCTGACAGCAGTAGTTCACTTGTGTAAATACGTCTGACAGCAGTAATTCACTTGTGTAAATACGTCTGACAGCAGTAGTTCACTTGTGTAAATACGTCTGACAGTAGTAATTCACTTGTGTAAATACGTCTGACAGCAGTAGTTCACTTGTGTAAATACATCTGACAGCAGTAATTCACTTGTGTAAATACACCTGACAGCGGTAATTCAGTTGTGTAAATACGTCTGATAGCAGTAGTTCACTTGTGTAAATACGTCTGACAGCGGTAATTCACTTGTGTAAATACGACTGACAGCAGTAATTCAGTTGTGTAAATACGTCTGACAGCAGTAATTCACTTGTGTAAATACACCTGACAGCAGTAATTCACTTGTGTAAATACACCTGACAGCGGTAATTCAGTTGTGTAAATACGTCTGACAGCAGTAGTTCACTTGTGTAAATACGTCTGACAGCAGTAATTCACTTGTGTAAATACGACTGACAGCAGTAATTCAGTTGTGTAAATACGTCTGACAGCAGTAATTCACTTGTGTAAATACGTCTGACAGCAGTAATTCACTTGTGTAAATACACCTGACAGCAGTAATTCACTTGTGTAAATACACCTGACAGCAGTAATTCACTTGTGTAAATACGTCTGACCGCAGTAATTCACTTGTGTAAATACGTCTGACAGCAGTAGTTCACTTGTGTAAATACGTCTGACAGCAGTAATTCACTTGTGTAAATACGTCTGACAGCAGTAATTCAGTTGTGTAAATACGTCTGACAGCAGTAATTCACTTGTGTAAATACGTCTGACAGCAGTAATTCACTTGTGTAAATACGTCTGACAGCAGTAATTCACTTGTGTAAATACACCTGACAGCAGTAATTCACTTGTGTAAATACACCTGACAGCGGTAATTCACTTGTGTAAATACGTCTGACAGCAGTAATTCAGTTGTGTAAATACGTCTGACAGCAGTAGTTCACTTGTGTAAATACGTCTGACAGCAGTAGTTCACTTGTGTAAATACGTCTGACAGCAGTAATTCACTGGTGTAAATACGTCTGACAGCAGTAATTCAGTTGTGTAAATACGTCTGACAGCAGTAATTCACTTGTGTAAATACGTCTGACAGCAGTAATTCACTTGTGTAAATACACCTGACAGCAGTAATTCACTTGTGTAAATACACCTGACAGCAGTAATTCACTTGTGTAAATACGTCTGACAGCAGTAATTCAGTTGTGTAAATACGTCTGACAGCAGTAGTTCACTTGTGTAAATACGTCTGACAGCAGTAATTCACTTGTGTAAATACGTCTGACAGCAGTAGTTCACTTGTGTAAATACGTCTGACAGTAGTAATTCACTTGTGTAAATACGTCTGACAGCAGTAGTTCACTTGTGTAAATACATCTGACAGCAGTAATTCACTTGTGTAAATACACCTGACAGCGGTAATTCAGTTGTGTAAATACGTCTGATAGCAGTAGTTCACTTGTGTAAATACGTCTGACAGCGGTAATTCACTTGTGTAAATACACCTGACCGCAGTAATTCAGTTGTGTAAATACGTCTGACAGCAGTAATTCACTTGTGTAAATACACCTGACAGCAGTAATTCACTTGTGTAATTACACCTGACAGCAGTAATTCACTTGTGTAAATACGTCTGACAGCAGTAGTTCACTTGTGTAAATACGTCTGGCAGCAGTAATTCACTTGTGTAAATACACCTGACAGCAGTAATTCACTTGTGTAAATACGTCTGATAGCAGTAGTTCACTTGTGTAAATACGTCTGACAGCAGTAATTCACTTGTGTAAATACACCTGACCGCAGTAATTCAGTTGTGTAAATACGTCTGACAGCAGTAATTCACTTGTGTAAATACACCTGAGAGCAGTAGTTCACTTGTGTAAATACACCTGACAATAGTAACTCCGTGGTATGATTCGAACCTTCTACCCTATGCCTCGGCAGTAAGTCTTCAAACTCACAATACTAGAAACCGAATTTCGACACCCGTGTTTGGCAGAGCACAGATAGCTCGTTGTGTATGTACGTAGTGCTGTTTTAACAACAGCCAATTGACCAGTAAATCAAGGGTGTTCTCCACATTTCGGATCCTATGTTTTCATCGCCAAATAACACAAAGAAACTGAACTATTCCTCATCTCAAATTGTCCCCGAACCTTTAACGTCAACACGAACGTTTACTTCTGTTATGGAAGCTTTTGCTAGCGTGATAACATTTTGAATAGTTTAACGTAGACTCTTCCTGCCTTCAGTATATAAGGTTCTAAACATGAAGATAAATATTCGCTATCACTGCCGTTTAAATTAGCGGGAAGCTGAATATTAGCGTACAACACCGTGATAGGTCATGTCATTAGTTTCAAATATGTCATTGTGTTTTTCTCTTTTAATACTAAACAAGTTTAGCAGATAATTAATTCTTGTCTATGATAAACTACAGTATGTACTAACAAGTATTTCATATGTACTCGTAAGTACCTCATAAGGTGTCTGAAACAGTTCCATGATTCGGTAGTTTACTGTTATACACCCATTCGAGGCCCCCGCTAGTACAGCGGCATGTCTACGGATTTACAACGCTGAAATCAGGGATTCGATTCCCCTCGGTGGGCTCAGCAGATAGCCCGATGTGGCTTTGCTATAACAAAACACTCATACATTCGGATATGATGGCAGTTCCAAAGAAAACGTACGTGAAACTGTATGACGAACGTTCAGAAATATGAAACATAAACACTGTGAAACGTTATATGATTCATATTACAAGTAAAAACATAACCACTGTGAAACGTTATATGATTCATATCGCAAGTTAAAACATAAACACTGTGAAACGTTATATGATTCATATTACAAGTTAAAACATAAACACTGTGAAACATTATATGATTCATATTACAAGTAAAAACATAAACATTGTGAAACGTTATATGATTCATATTACAAGTAAAAACATAAACAGTGTGAAACGTTATATGATTCATATTACAAGTTAAAACATAAACACTGTGAAACGTTATATGATTCATATTACAAGTTAAAACATAAACACTGTGAAACATTATATGATTCATATTACAAGTAAAAACATAAACACTGTGAAACGTTATATGATTCATATTACAAGTAAAAACATAATTACTGTGAAACGTTATATGATTCATATCACAAGTTAAAACATAAACACTGTGAAACGTTATATGATTCATATTACAAGTTAAAACATAAACACTGTGAAACATTATATGATTCATATTACAAGTAAAAACATAAACACTGTGAAACGTTATATGATTCATATTACAAGTAAAAACATAACCACTGTGAAACGTTATATGATTCATATTACAAGTAAAAACATAAACAGTGTGAAACGTTATATGATTCATATTACAAGTAAAAACATAAACAGTGTGAAACGTTATATGATTCATATTACAAGCTAAACCATAAACACTGTGAAACGTTATATGATTCATATTACAAGCTAAAACATAAACACTGTGAAACGTTATATGATTCATATTACAAGCTAAACCATAAACACTGTGAAACGTTATATGATTCATATTACAAGTAAAAACATAACCACTGTGAAACGTTATATGATTCATATTACAAGTAAAAACATAAACACTGTGAAACGTTATATGATTCATATTACAAGTAAAAACATAAACAGTGTGAAACGTTATATGATTCATATTACAAGTAAAAACATAAACAGTGTGAAACGTTATATGATTCATATTACGAGTAAAAACATAAACACTGTGAAACGTTATATGATTCATATTACAAGCTAAAACATAAACACTGTGAAACGTTATATGATTCATATTACAAGTAAAAACATAACCACTGTGAAACGTTATATGATTCATATTACAAGTAAAAACATAACCACTGTGAAACGTTATATGATTCATATTACGAGTTAAAACCATAAACACTGTGAAACGTTATATGATTCATATTACGAGTTAAAACCATAAACACTGTGAAACGTTATATGATTCATATTACAAGTTAAAACCATAAACACTGTGAAACGTTATATGATTCATATTACAAGTAAAAACATAAACACTGTGAAACGCTATATGATTCATATTACAAGTAAAAACATAAACACTGTGAAACGTTATATGATTCATATTACGAGTTAAAACATAAACACTGTGAAATGTTATATGATTCATATTACAAGTAAAAACATAAACAGTGTGAAACGTTATATGATTCATATTACGAGTAACAACATAAACACTGTGAAACGTTATATGATTCATATTACAAGCTAAAACATAAACACTGTGAAACGTTATATGATTCATATTACAAGCTAAACCATAAACACTGTGAAACGTTATATGATTCATATTACAAGCTAAAACATAAACACTGTGAAACGTTATATGATTCATATTACAAGCTAAACCATAAACACTGTGAAACGTTATATGATTCATATTACAAGTAAAAACATAAACACTGTGAAACGTTATATGATTCATATTACGAGTTAAAACATAAACACTGTGAAACGTTATATGATTCATATTACGAGTAAAAACATAAACACTGTGAAACGTTATATGATTCATATTACGAGTTAAAACATAAACACTGTGAAACGTTATATGATTCATATTACAAGTTAAAACATAAACACTGTGAAACGCTATATGATTCATATTACAAGTTAAAACATAAACACTGTGAAACGCTATATCATTCATATTACAAGTAAAAACATAATCAGTGTGAAACATTATATGATTCATATTACAAGTAAAACCATAAACGCTGTGAAACATTATATGATTCATATTACAAGTTAAAACATAAACACTGTGAAACGTTATATGATTCTTATTACAAGTAAAACCATAAACGCTGTGAAACATTATATGATTCATATTACAAGCTAAAACATAAACACTGTGAAACGCTATATGATTCATATTACAAGCTAAAACAGAAACACTATGAAACGATATCTTAGATATTTTGAGTTATCGAACAGAAAAATGGTGAAATTATATTTGGTGTTGAAAGTGAATATTTTAAAACTTTATAATACATTTTTAGAGTAATAAAACATAAACATTGTGAAACTATATGTTATAGGTATTTAAAGTTAAAAGACATACAGTGAAAGGAAGAGAGAGAGATTTAGACCTGTTACTCTATGATAAACAGAATATACGAGATAAAGTAGAAACGATGTGAAATACTGTATAACAAATATTTATACTGTATTGGTACAGTGTGAAAATACTGTATAACAAATATTTATACTGTATTGGTACAGTGTGAAATGGGAACATCACGTTCTTTGGTTTGGAAGAAAATACTTAACAAATATTAACCTAAGTGCAACGCAGTTGTTTGTTTGATGATTTAACATAATTCTACACCGTCAGCCACCTGCGCTTTCTCCATCTCGGGAACTCGAACCCCGAATTTTTTTCGTTTTAAGCCGGTAAGCTGGGGACCCGAAATACATATTTACAAATTATTATGGTAAGTAAACCATGTTTAAAATCTCTTAATTATGCTTTGATTAAGCCAAGTTTTCTTTCACGACAAGCCTTTCAAAACTGGATATCTTTATAAACAAATACCCCAGTGGCACAGCGGACTTAAACGCTGGAATTCTGGTTTCGATACCCGTGGTTAGCAGAGTACATATGTCCCATTGTGTACCTATGCGCTTGATTACTAACAAACACTAAGATTACTTGTATGTTGCCCGAACGATTTATTTTATAATACGTTGTATTTGACAAACATTGCTGAAATTAAGTCCTAAGAAGCAGTGGTCTTTGTTGTCATAACAACATTTTTAAACAATTAACTTTAATCAAGAATAACCTAAGTAAAAGATTGGTCGGTTTGGTGTTTCATGGCGCAAAGCAACTAGGCTATCTGCGCCGGTAATAGATTTGTTGAAAAATAAATCGTATTCACCTCGAATGTGTTTGTTTGTTTTGAATTTCGCGCAAAGCTACACGAGGGCTATCTGCGCTAGCCGTTCCTAATTTAGCAGTGTAAGGCTAGAAGGAAGGCGGCTAGTCATCACCACCCACCGCCAACTCTTGGACTACTCTTTTACCAACGAATAGTGGGATTGACAGTAACATTATAAAGCCCCCACGGCTGGGAGGGCGAGCATGTTTGGTGCGACCGGGATTCGAATCCGCGACTCTCGGATTACGAGTCTAGTGCCTTAACACGCTTGACCATGCCGGACCTCACCTGGAGTTACGACGATATATTGTTCCTTTTACAGCAACTGATTTTCACGAATACAGTCTAGTTATTGTCATACTTGGTTTTGTCTGAGGAGGAGGCGTGCTAAAACTGCTAATCCGAGGGTCCATGGTTCGTAACTCGTGGTTCAAAAATACGCTAGTTTACAGCTTTGAGAGTGATGGCTCAACTTACATTAATCGTACATATGTAAATCAGTAGCCGAAGTGTTAACGGCGGCTGCCGTTATCTAGTTACCTTCCGTGTCGTTTATTAGTTTGAAAATTAGATGGAACTTTGTGTAGTTTTGTACAAAAGTTTTGAGGCAGGAAAGCGGTTTCTCAACCTGTGTTTGTTTGTTTTTTTGTTGAGATACAAACTTCATCTTTTTACAAGAACACTTTGCTTCTATGGTCAGTGTACGACTTTTCTATCGGACGTATTTTATGGTGCTAAGGTTGGCGTAAGCTTTAAGATATTGTATAAACATTTTTTTTTTTGCTGTTATAATAATTGATCAGTTGAAGTTTAATTAAATGACAGTAAGGTATCATAGGGTGAAAGGCGGCTGAGATACTGGCCTTGAGCATTTATGGTTATACAAATGAGGTTATACAGTGTACAGAGCTTGATATACGATAAACAATGCATTATTTTAAAAGTGTGGACCACACTCATTCCGGATTGGTATCTAGATGATGTATCCCCACCACTGTGTAGACCCTATTCACTCAGAATGGATACCTATATAATGTATCTCCACCACTGTGTAGACCCCATTCACTCTGGATGTATACCTATATAATGTACCTTCACAGTGTAGACCCCATTCACTCTGGATGGATACCTATATAATGTATCCCCACCACTGTGTAGACCCATTCACTCTGGATGTACACCTATATAATGTATCCCCACCACTATGTAGACCCCTTCACTCTGGATGTATACCTATATAATGTATCCCCACCACTATGTAGACCCCTTCACTCTGGATGTACACCTATATGATGTATCCCCACCACTATGTAGACCCCTTCACTCTGGATGTATACCTATATAATGTATCCCCACCACTGTGTAGACCCCATTCACTCTGGATGTATACCTATATAATGTACCTTCACAGTGTAGACCCCATTCACTCTGGATGGATACCTATATAATGTATCCCCACCACTGTGTAGACCCATTCACTCTGGATGTACACCTATATAATGTATCCCCACCACTATGTAGACCCCTTCACTCTGGATGTATACCTATATAATGTATCCCCACCACTATGTAGACCCCTTCACTCTGGATGTACACCTATATGATGTATCCCCACCACTATGTAGACCCCTTCACTCTGGATGTATACCTATATAATGTATCCCCACCACTATGTAGACCCCATTCACTCAGGATGGATACCTATATAATGTATCCCCACCACTGTGTAGACCCATTCACTCTGGATGTATACCTATATAATGTATCCCCACCACTATGTAGACCCCTTCACTCTGGATGTACACCTATATGATGTATCCCCACCACTATGTAGACCCTTCACTCTGGATGTATACCTATATAATGTATCCCCACCACTATGTAGACCCCTTCACTCTGGATGTACACCTATATGATCTATCCCCACCACTATGTAGACCCCTTCACTCTGGATGTACACCTATATGATCTATCCCCACCACTATGTAGACCCCATTCACTCAGGATGGATACCTATATAATGTATCCCCACCACTATGTAGACCCCTTCACTCTGGATGTACACCTATATGATGTATCCCCACCACTGTGTAGACCCATTCACTCTGGATGTATACCTATATAATGTATCCCCACCACTATGTAGACCCCATTCACTCAGGATGGATACCTATATAATGTATCCCCACCACTGTGTAAACCCCTTCACTCTGGATAGGTTATATTCTTAATTCTGTTTTTTGTTTTTGTCATTATTAAATGTACGACAACAGTTGACTATGGTCTGGTCGTTTACAAAGGTATGAAAATGGTTGTATTACGGTTTCTTTCCCTTAGATTTAACGTTTCCATAAAACAGACGTGTTTTACAAGTCTGTCCAAGGCGACCAATGACAGATTGATATTGTGTAAGATCAAAACAGTAAGATTCCATGCGTCTACAACACGTGACTTGCCTGCGAACAAGTTCGACCCCACACGTTCGTATTGTAGTTTCCAAACAGTCGCACTCCTTGTATTCCAAACAATAGGCAAGGTGCGTTAAGTAGGCTTAGGAAGGGAAGTCCGACAGAGGCCTAATGAGGAAGTATAGGTTATGTATACCATCTCTATTTGTTGTCGCTTCTTATTCCCCGTTGTCACGTAATGTAGTCTAATTACTGGTTTTTACAGAGCTTGTCACGTGTGATTATGACAGATTTCTAATATTTGCCTTGATTGGCTCAAACCGAAACATGCCTACACATCATGTACAAAATATGGGAAAGAAAGAGCTTCGATGAATCGGACTTAGTGATTGTCAAGACACAAAGATAAGAAATGACTTGACATTGAAATATTGAAAACGTTAGTAACGGTTGAATTACTCTCCCCAATAAAGAGGGTCGCCAGACGGTTGAGTGAGATTCATATGTTTATCTGACAAGGATTAGACTGAGTCAATGCTTTGACACTAAAGTCGGAGTAACTTCTACTGTTATACACAATAAAACCACAGTCATGCACGAGGCAGGTTACTGTGTATTCAGCCAGCAGCAAGCTCTCTTTCTAAGCTATTTATCCTTTATAGTTTAGACAGTAACTTTGTATAGTTGTTTTTTTTTATCTGTCTACTTAAGAAGCTAAATTATCGTAGACTATGCAGTGACTATACTGCATTCTATATTCTATAGTTAAATATAAAATAAATCTTTGCTGATGTTTGCAAATGCATTAGACTGAGAATTATTAGAAACAGCGAGAAGCGAAACAGTGGATATTTAATTTTGGCCAATCAAAGAGATAGTATAGAATATCCTATTTAAAGTGCTTTCACAAAAGAAACAACAGTTAAGTTAGCAGAGAGAGGGCAAAATAATCTTTGACCTCTGAGTAAACTTTTATCTTTTATTATTAAAGAACTCGGAATGAACCTTTATTTATATTACTAAAGAATCTCTGAACTCTGAGTAGAGTTTATGTTATGTTATATTACTAAAGAATCTCTGAACTCTGAGTAGAGTTTATGTTATGTTATATTACTAGAGAATCTCTGAACTCTTAGTAGAGTTTATGTTATGTTATATTACTAAAGAATCTCTGAACTCTGAGTAGAGTTTATGTTATGTTATATTACTAAAGAATCTCTGAACTCTTAGTAGAGTTTATGTTATGATATATTACTAAAGAATCTCTGAACTCTTAGTAGAGCTTTATGTTATGTTATATTACTAAAGAATCTCTGAACTCTTAGTAGAGCTTTATGTTACGTTATATTACTAAAGAATCTCTGAACTCTTAGTAGAGCTTTATGTTATGTTATATTACTAAAGAATCTCTGAACTCTTAGTAGAGCTTTATGTTATGTTATGTTATGTTATGTTACTAAAGAATCTCTGAACTCTTAGTAGAGCTTTATGTTATGTTATATTACTAAAGAAACTCTGAACTCTTAGTAGAGCTTTGTGTTATGTTATATTACTAAAGAATCTCTGAACTCTTAGTAAAGCTTTATGTTATGTTATATTACTAAAGAATCTCTGAACTCTGAGTAGAGTTTATGTTATGTTATATTACTCTGAACTCTGAATAGAGTTTTATGTTATGTTATATTACTAAAGAAACTCTGAACTCTGAATAGAGTTTTATGTCATGTTATATTACTAAAGAAACTCTAGTCGAGTTTTATGTTATGTTATATTACTAAAGAAACTCTGAATAGAGTTTTATGTCATGTTATATTACTAAAGAAACTCTGAATAGAGTTTTATGTCATGCTATTTTACTAAAGAAACTCTGAATAGAGTTTTATGTCATGTTGTATTACTAAAGAAACTCTGAATAGAGCTTTATGTCATGTTATATTACTAAAGAAACTCTGAATAGAGTTTTATGTCATGTTGTGTTACTAAAGAAACTCTGAATAGAGCTTTATGTCATGTTATATTACTAAAGAAACTCAACTCTGAATAGAGCTTTATATCATGTTATATTACTAAAGAAACTCTGAATAGCGTTTTATGTTATGTTATATTAATAAAGAGACTGTGAACACTGAATAGAGTTTTATATCATGTTGTATTACTAAAGAAATTCTGAATAGAGTTTTATGTCATGTTATATTACTAAAGAAACTCTGAGTCGAGTTTCATGTTATGTTATATTACTAAAGAAACTCTGAGTCGAGTTTTATGTTATGTTATATTACTAAAGAAACTATTAATAGAGTTTTATGTTATATTTCTAATGAAACTTTAGCTCTGAATAGTTTTATGTTATATTTCTAATGTAACTTTAGCTCTGAATAGTTTTATGTTATATTTCTAATGAAATTTTGAACTCTGAATAACGTTTTCCGTCATATTACTAAAGAAACTTTGAACTCTAAATACAGTTTCATGTTATATTACTAAAAACTTTCAAAATAGTTTTATGTTATATTTCTAACGAAACTTTGAACTCCTCCGGCTCTTGATTTGAACAATGTTCACAGTTTTTATGTATTTCTGACACTTGAATTGTAACTTGCTTTTCATATATAGAAGTAACATAATATTACAGATGTATCTGAGCTGTGGACACAATTAGGGCAACAAGCTCCATCTTATAAACTCTTCAACCAACAAGCTATTTAATGAAATTTATTTATTTTTTCTCTCTCATCAGAAAACTGTGATTTTTGAAGGAAAGAATCGAGAGGCCTAGTCTGTACATGGATTTACCACCTGTCACTGAGATAGATGGGATTCAGGAAATTCAACCCTCGTCACTGACCCAGAAAAAAGTGGAAACCGAAGAACGAAACCAGTTGTTGTGGTGGTGAATCGGTCTTCTTATTCGATTCGCCCTTTTTCTGGGTTACTAAGGGTGGAGGGTGGAGTTCCTCGAAAACCATCGATCTCAGTTACGAGTGGAAAATCGAAAAGTAGACTAAGCCTCATTTTCTCTTGCTGAAGTTCAGTTTTGGTGATAGAAGAAAAAACACAACATTGCCATAAATGTGCGTAAGTGTGACATGTATTTCTTTGCTGTCGGTGGTAATTGTATCTCTGCAAGATATAGTGAATAATATTACGTTTTCGTGTGTGCTTGGAATTTTTGCCCAAAGCTACACGAGGGCTATCTGCGCTAGACGTCCCTAATTTAGTAGTGTAAGACGAGAGGAAAGGCAGCTAGACATTACCACCTACCGCAAACTATTAGGCAACTCTTTTACCAAAGAATAGTGGGATTGGCTGTCACATTATAACGACTCCACTGCTGAAAATACGAGCATTTTTGATGTGCCGGGGATTCTAACCTAACCAGCAACCCTCAAATTACGAGTCGAGTGGTCTAACCACCTGGCCATACCGGACCGTATAATATTACGTAATTACGTTGTTTAAACAAGGAATATAACGAATAATAACACTATATAACACAAACTGTGCTACTGGATAGAATGTGCTATTTCTTAATTGCTTATGTTGTAAAAGTACAGAAAATGGCCATTATTCCCTTCAAACTTTGCTTTTGTGACCTGGATAATGAAATTTAGAAATTAACCTATTTTATATGTAAAAACGGGCAAATCTGCGCATTTTCATTTACATGAGGTCTGTTTGTTTTGGAATTTCACACAAAGCTACTCGAGGGCTATCTGTGCTAGCCGTCCCTAATTTAGCAGTGTAAGACTAGAGGGAAGGCAGCTAGTCATCACCACCCACCGCCAACTCTTGGGCTACTCTTTTACCAACGAATAGTGGGATTGACCGTCACATTATACGTTCCCACGGCTGGGAGGGCGAGCATGTTTAGCGCGACGCGGGCTCGAACCCGCGACCCTCGGATTACGAGTCGCACGCCTTACACGCTTGGCCATGCCAGGCCCTACATGAGGTCTGAATAAAACAACATATGTATCAAGATTTACATGTATTTATACTAAAGTTATACAAAAATGAACAAAAATGTTTAGAAGTGAACAGTTTTTCGAGATTGTAGTGCGCTGCGGTGTTCCTGTTGTCCCAAAGTCAAAGATAACAGGGAAACTTGGGAAAGCCTTCTTGGAGACCCATCAGGAATGCCACCATTTTGAAGTCTTCGATAACCTCCCATCCATAGCGAACTTCATGGCTCTCTTTTCCCCTCTGTAACATCCTGCAAAAGAGCAAAATAAAATTATTATGAAGAATAAATATATTTCATCCACAACTAATGTGTAAGAGGTTCATACAAAATATTTTATATGTGATATTTTTTCTATACTATTGGAAATTAAAAGAAGATATTTAAATTTTAAAGGTCTGAAATTTGGATAATATAAAATCTTACGACTCAAGCAAGCGAAAATTGTTCGTCTTACCTTCTAGAGTTTTTTTGCAGTGCTCGCGGGTGAAATGATGTGCCCAGGGTTTGTCTTGATCCCTGACAGACATGCTGAAATATACCTTGTAGGCTTCACACATTTTAATAGATGCTGTCACAGAGTACTTTTTCGCTCTTGTCTTGATAAATTGACCACATACATAGCAAAATGTGTCTGGAGAATGCTTGTAGCTTCTTGATGCCATCTCTGATAAAATCAGAGAGGTCTATGTGTTCACTTAGACAGCTAGAACTAAACTGAAGGGTTGAGTGGTAAGCCCCTGTACGTATATTACTATGGAAAATTCTAGAAAATTCTCGTAAGTTCTACAACATTCTAGAAAGTTTTTGAAAATTCGTGTAAGTTCGAGAAAATTCTCTACCAACTACTCAGCCCTGAATCTTCCTGGAATATTCTGGAAAATGGGTAAATTTGAAAATTTCATTTCTCAGGTCACAAAAGTAAAGTTTGAAGAGAACAATAGGTCTTTTCCACTTACTTTAGGCATAAGCAATTGGGAAATAACACTTTCTGTCCAGGAACAAGAAAAAGTAAACATTTTGTTACATTGTGTAATACATAGTTGTATTATTTCTGCCACAACATATAGTGAAGGCTAATAAGTAGTTACTAGTGTGAAAACCTGACAACACAACTAAACTATTCTGTACACAACTGACAATACACAAAATAAATACAAAATTTCCTTTCTCAGGAATATGCTGCATATTGGTGCCTCTGGATAAAAGACTGAAACTTATGATTACCATGTGATAATATACACATCTGTTCTTCTTCTGAAGAAAATATGTTTTCTTCCCTACAGATAACTTCAGTCTGTTTTAACAGTTTTTTTTGTTGACAATACACAAAATAAATACAAAATTTCCTTTCTCAGGAATATGCTGCATATTGGTGCCTCTGGATAAAAGACTGAAACTTATGATTACCATGTGATAATATACACATCTGTTCTTCTTCTGAAGAAAATATGTTTTCTTCCCTACAGATAACTTCAGTCTGTTTTAACAGTTTTTTTTGTAATAATTCTCAATCCGATGGTTGCGGGTTCGAATCCCGGTCGCATCAAACATGCTTGCGTTTTCAGCCGTGGGGGCATTATAATGTGGCGGTCAATCCCACTATTCGTTTGTAAAAGAATAGTCTAAGAGTTAGCGGTGGGTGGTGATGACTAGCTGCCTCCCCTCTAGCCTTACACTGCTAGATTAGGGACGGCTAGCGCTGATAGCCCTCGTGTAGCTTTGTGCGAAATTCAAAAACAAACAAACAATAATACAGAACAGTTAACAGTATACAACAATACAGAACAAGTGAAGTACACAATAATATAGAATTGTTAACAATACACAACAGGACAATTAAAATACACAACAGCCTTTTCAGCTCAAACTAGGCCTAAAGTGCTGAAAGAGAATAACCAAGGTATCAAAGGACAACATTAAATAATTAATGTCCCTGGACCACATATAATCAAAATAACCTAATAAAGAATGAGTTAGGCCGTAAAAGAAAGCAAATCTCTAGTATTGTAGTGAATAGTTAGGCAGTAATCTCTACAAGAATGAAAAACTGTTAGAGCTGCTGTATGTTTTTTTAGGCCAAGTAGTTACTCCGTACTATCTGAAGATAATTAATTACAGATGTTGAATCCGTGTAATTATTTACAGATCCACGATGCCAATAATCATAGACAATACGTTTTAACATGGAATAATAATTTTATAGGCCTAATGACTTCCAGTTTAGGAGCCATATTCGCGAATTTGATAAATCTGTAAAATAATTGCTTGCAATTATTCTTAAAAGCCTAGAGCTATTAATGGATCGGGTTAAAATATTTACTCTATTCTAAATTATTACGTGTTTTTTTTAAAGGCCTAACAGCTATTAAGTAAAAGAATTTAAGTTATACTCGTTTCAATATATATTTGGCTTCCACAGTCTTTGTTTTACTGCCTATATCAAAATATTTGTTATAAATTGCACACGGAAATACTACATGGTATCATAAATTATTAAATATTTTATCTTTTAATATTTATATATATGCTTCATTATTTATTTTTAAAATAGTCAAATAATAGTAATAATATTATTTGTTGTGAACGTGCGACGGTGGTGCATATTTGAAAACGCGACAGTTATAAGGCTTAGCAACAAGTTACGAAGATTGTTCGTTTATCTTTTCATTGCGAAAAAATTATATATTATCGATTCTTCGTGACAGACCAAAGCCACTTAAAGGATTTACAGCGAAAACGACACGTGCTTACCAAGAAATAGATACACTAAATACAAATATGATTATAAACTAGTGTTCTATTAAAATGTTTATTTCTACAGCAAGAATCTATAAAAGAAACATTCATCCTTTACTTTCCCCTAGACAGAACAAGATCACTGCTACGTTTGTGACCAACGTATTACTGACCGGTTTCTGCTTAAAGTCAATGGTCAATCGTGGCATGCCCACTGCCTCAGGTGTTGTGTATGTCAAGCTTTGCTGGACCGTCATCCTTCGTGTTTTATCAGGAACAACAATGTCTACTGTAGAACTGACTATACAAGGTGAGTGGATTGTTAGTGTCTAATGACATTGGAAAATCTAAGCGTAAATTTAAAGTGCTTATTAGTTGAGTTCCTGTTAATAGTCAACTAACTGCATAGGTAAGTAGTTAAGTACTGCTAGTAATTGTGCTTAGAAAATCTTAAGTAAGTAAGTAAGAGAAGATTGTTAAGTTCTAATTGCATATTTTTAACGTGTTACTTATTTTAATCGGATTAATTAATGTATTTCATTCTTAATGTTTCAGAAACGGTTAATAATTGTTATTTCGTTCTTGTTTTATTAATAATATTTTTGCAGAGATAAACGAGATGGATATTTCTGTCACTGCCCTCTGGATGTCAGATACGAAACCTGTTAAAAATTTAATCTAAGTCCGAGAAATGTAGGTATTTTAAAGACTGCGTCAGTTCCAATGTGAATTCTCATTTGACCGAATTTATCAACTAAATAATTGTCCTCTGACCCCATTCCAAATAATAGCATCAATAACACTACCTCCCACCCTCCAAAATGAATAAGGTATTTTTTCTCTATAAATTAACGCTGAATCTATGTTCAACATTCCGGTCATTGTAGCATTTTACACACACGTAAGTCTTACAGAATAAAACAGGTGTTCACTGAGTTATAAGCATGTTCATAAACACATCACGTTGTAAAACATTGTGAATTGTATTAAAATATGAAACGAGGTGAAATATAGTTTAAGGTAGGTTTAGGTCCGTAAACGTTCGTGAGTTATACAGAAATATATAAAATGGTACGACTTATTGAGTTAACTGTGCGGTTAAACACGTTCTGAGCTAGACACTAAGATATGTGACGAGGTGAATTATATGTTAATGTAGGTTATCTATCCACAAGCCTTGTAAGTTTTACGCTAGAATGTTGATTATACATTAAAGTTAAGTGCTACTTGTGAGATAGTTTAGACTAGACATCAGTTGAAGGACCGACATGACTTATTTAAATACATCACATGTATTACAAAACGACAACAAATATACACTGTATTTTCGGAGGGTGGGGTGGGGTGTATTCAAGTGGTTCCTAACAGGCTTGATGACAGCGCCGATGTGTAACAAAATCACTTATCTCCTTTATCAGTGTCCCGTATGTTACTTGTCTAGTATATCTGTTAGTTACCACTCAAAGCAACATTGACCATTACGTTAATAGCCCCAGTATGACTTCCACCGACGTCACTTCCTTAAAGGACGGGAGTAAGGAAGTGACTCCTTCCCCGTATATCACAGTCACACTTGTCTATGTGACTTTTGGCTGTACCATTATGAGCTACGGAACGAAACGATTTTTAGTAAAATATTAACATCCGGGTATTTTCAAGTTCAGAGTTTTAAATATATATGAATCTCAAGAGCAAATAGGAAACGTCACGGATCTATTAACCAATAACAGTGCCATATGTATTTTCTCCGGCGACCAATAAGAAAATCGCAGTATTGTAAACGTTATCACGGTAACTGTACGTTCGTGCTGGTGACCTTTCAGTCTGACAATACTTCTTCCTTAAAATCTGTATACAAATGAAACAAGTTATCAAGCGGGGGCTTAGCTACAAGCATGCCCTGAACTTGAATCAGTGTTCACGGTTCGAATCCCGTTGTTGCAGTATCGCACTTCTCTCTTTAGGCGTGGGTAAATTATAAAGATGGTTCTTAAATTAACCAGATAAGAATAACTCAAGAATTGGCGTTTGGTGTTATTGGCTTTTGCTCAACCTTATTATGTATCGTCCCTTGTGTAGCTTTGCGTGACATTTTTTCTAAAACCAAACAAACTGATCACGATGCTATCAATAGTAGTACAGGTTTCTCGCCAGGGATTTCCTGGGTATATAAAAATCACATCACCAAGAAGAAGCTAATTCGCTAAAATAAATCACAGTATTTCGGTCTTTATGCTCGGGCCCGGCATAGCCAGGTGGTTAAGATACTTGACTTGTAATCCGAGGGTCGCGGGTTCAAATCCCCGTCACACCAAACATGCTCGCCCTTTTAGCCGTGGGGGCGTTATAATGTTACGGCCAATCCCAATATTCGTTGGTAAAAGAGTAGCATAAGAATTTGCTGGTGGATGGTAATAACTAGCTGCCTTCCATCTAGTCTTACACTGCTAAATTAGGGACGGCTGACGCAGATAGCCCGTGAGTAGCTTTGCGCGAAATTTAAAAAAACAAACTTGCTGCTCGAGACTGCGATTCGTTATTTCATTTCTCATCACCACACTTCATAATGTGAAAATTGAGAACCTAAACTGAGTTTCATTCTTTTTATTCGTCGCTGTTTTATGTTGTATTTCACCCATTTTCTTACGTTAGAAACAATTATTGTTATTACGTGGTTGAACAAAAAAACTCTCAGACCAGAGTTATAGAATAGAGAGAAACAACGTTAAACAGATATCGTGTTATTGTTTGTTTGTTTTTCAGGCGAATTCTTTACAGTTATGCATAACAAATGTCTTTATATAAGAAGCAGAAGTCGCGTTTGATTTCAGAATTACGTAAATTACGCCTGTGTAAAAATAGGTTGCATTGGAAAATTTATGTTAAACGTATACGGTGACTGTATATTCTTGTATCCTCAAAGAAGCTATAAATCACATCACCTTAGATTCAAACGGCCGAGTGTATATGTTTAAAGATCTAACTTACGCGTTGGTAAAGTTCTGTCAAGACAGCTGTTGCCTTGTCAACTCTCATGCTCTGAAGACTAACCTCATCTACGGAACAAATTGAAGTGGACTCTTTATACGTGTAATGCAAGCTGGACATCAGGTGGTCTCTCTTGTCCAGTACTTTTGATTTTCCTTCTCAGTTATTGGATTATTTGTGTTTGTGTGTGTGTATGGTGTTCATTCACGTTTGGTGATATCATTCCGTGAGGATTATAACAATCCACTGTTCGTGATTATTACAGATGTGTAGTATCCGTGACGCGAGTTCACACTCAGTTGGTTACATTCGTTTAGTATCTGTGATACATGAGTTTATCTTCTGGTGATTTCCTTTGTACAATATCCGTGACACATGACTTCACTTTTTGGTGACTTAATCTGTACAGTATCTGTAATGTCCGAGCTTACCTTCAGGTGATTTAATTCATACTATATCCGTGATTTCCGAGATCATATTCCGGTGATTTCCTTTGTACAATATCCGTGACACATGACTTCACTTTTTGGTGACTTAATCTGTACAATATGCATAATGTCCGAGCTTACCTTCAGGTGATTTAATTCATACTATATCCATGATTTCCGAGCTCATATTCCGGTGATTTCATTTGTACAATATCCGTAATGTCCGAGCTCACCATCCAGGAATTTCCTTAAGTCACTGTTAAAGTGTGCGACCTTACCTTTAGACCATTTTATTTTTACAGTACATTCAACATTGTGGCTAATATATTTCCATAAACACAAATATATATCAGCCATTTGAAGTAAGCAGGACCGTTCTAATTAAGTAGGAGTCAATAAACTAAGAGGTCACTTTGAAACCGCCTCATTCGGGTCATTGTACAACCAGTTATATTAAGTCTGTTTTCCAAGACACACATTTATCATAACAACAACACCCAAACCAATGGTACAAATATTTTTGTGGAATTTCAGGTTTACTCTAATTGAAGTGTTGTTTCAGACACGATCGTCAGTAATTTAAAAAGTGAAGATTGTGTACTCGAGAAGTTTTAAACATACACACTGTGTACTCGAGAAGTTTTAAACATACACACTGTGTACAAAAGAAGTTTTAAACATACACACTGTGTACGAGAGAAGTTTTAAACATACACACTGTGTACTCGAGAAGTTTTAAACATACAAACTGTGTACGAGAGAAGTTTTAAACATACACACTGTGTACGAAAGAAGTTGTAAACATACACACTGTGTACGAAAGAAGTTGTAAACACTGTGTACGAGAGAAGTTTTAAACATACACACTGTGTACTCGAGAAGTTTTAAACATACACACTGTGTACAAGAGAAGTTTTAAACATACACACTGTGTACGAGAGAAGTTTTAAACATACACACTGTGTACGAAAGAAGTTGTAAACATACACACTGTATACTAGAGAAGTTTTAAACATACACACTGTGTACGAGAGAAGTTTTAAACATACACACTGTGTACGAGAGAAGTTGTAAACATACACACTGTATACTAGAGAAGTTTTAAACATACACACTGTGTACGAGAGAAGTTGTAAACATACACACTGTGGACGAGAGAAGTTTTAAACATACACACTGTGTACGAGAGAAGTTTTAAACATAGACACTGTGTACGAGAGAAGTTTTAAACATAGACACTGTGTACGAGAGAAGTTGTAAACACTGTGTACGAGAGAAGTTTTAAACATACACACTGTATACTAGAGAAGTTTTAAACATACATACTGTGTACGAGAGAAGTTTTAAACATACACACTGTGTACGAGAGAAGTTGTAAACATACACACTGTGTACGAGAGAAGTTTTAAACATACATACTGTGTACGAGAGAAGTTTTAAACATACACAGTATGTATGTCCAGGAGGTTAGAAGGCTCGACTGGTAATCTGAATGTCGCGGGTTCAAATCCCCATCACACCAAACATATTAGCCTTTTCAGCCGTGGGGACGTTATAAAGTGACGGCCAATCCCACTATTCGTTGATAAAAGAGTAGCCCAAGAGGTGGCGGTGGATGGTGATGACTAGCTGCCTTTCCTCTAGTCTTACACTGTTAAATTAAGTACGTCTAGCGCAGATACCCTTCGTGTAGCTTTGCGCGAAATTCGAAACAAACAAACTGTTTGCTGGGAAAATTCTAAATATATTTATTGTCTGTCGGAGAAAGATAAACTATTGAACTAGAAACAAAAATCGAGATAAACAATGGTTTCCTACTTGAAATCCTTTTGGGCAGAATTAGGGTAAATTAATCTGTGAGACCTTTTTAAGAGCTATATTTTTGTTTGCCAACAATGCCGATTCGATTTTGTTACTCATGAGGATATATACCAGCCTACCCTCAAACTGAAATTATTTAAGACAGGAATGGAATGAATTAACCTATAAGACCTTGGGCGTGATCAAATACATCAGTAGAAAGGGTATGACCTCCTGAGTCCAAAAGTGTAATTAGATCTGAAATCAATCAAGAAATGACGTGGCTGTGAAGTTTGTACTTGAAAATCTCAGAAACGTTCTATCAGCCGTTATGCCGCGTCTAAAAATGATACTTTTGAAGGTCACGTGCATAAGATCTGCTAACTGGAGCATGTTTCGAAACACAAACAAACGAGTGAAACTTTTCACTCCTTGAACCAGTGTGCAACGTTTTTCCTTTCTGTGGCAGTGTGAAACATTTTCCCTAATTGTAGTGTGAAACACTTACATAGCTGGCTAATTAAATTCTGGGATTTTTTGAAATCCTAAATTATCAGTTTTCATGTACTTTGATTATATTTTTATAAACATATTGTTAATCCGTTAACAAAATCACATTTTCGTGTTTTCAGACTTTCTCTGGTTTATTCGATTTCGTTCTCAAGGTTATATTTAATTGTATTGACCTTTGTAACTGAAACTGACCACCATCATTGGCTAATATATAAAGCATAGCTGTATATTTTTACAACATTAGAGCATATATTTTTAACGCACTGTTGATACTTTAACTAAAACATTA
The DNA here is from genome assembly GCF_004210375.1 of Tachypleus tridentatus. NCBI lineage: Eukaryota > Metazoa > Arthropoda > Merostomata > Xiphosura > Limulidae > Tachypleus > Tachypleus tridentatus. Next base: position 12,777,193 of record NC_134834.1, read on the forward strand.
TACACTCCTGAATGTGTTGCAGTATGAAGAAATTTAATTTATATTTATATATAAAGAACCAGTTTCAAAGTTAATAAAACATTTGTTGAGTGGTGTTTCAATGGGCACTGTAGTTTTTTTTGTGTGTGTACCCTTCAAAGCCCGTAGTCAAACAACATCAGACACTTGTTTCATAGTTTAATATCCCGTTATTTTGTACACACCTGCGTCTGTTGAGTCATTAGTGCAGGTTCACATAAGAAAAGTAGACCTTTGTTTATCACACGCGAAACAACCCAAACTAACCAAACCTTTAGGTTCCTGGGTGAGGCTATATGTTAGGTTCCTGGGTGAGGCTACATGTTAGGTTCCTGGGTGAGGCTACATGTTAGGTTTCTGGGTGAGGCTACGTGTTAGGTTCCTGGGTGAGGCTACGTGTTAGGTTCCTGGGTGAGGCTACGTGGTAGTGCTAGCCGTTCTGGGTGAGGGAAACAGTGTTCACCACCCACCGCCAACTCTTGGGCTACTCTTTACCAACGAATAGTTCCTGTAACATTACACACCCCCACGGCTGGGAGGGCGAGCATGGTGGGCGCGAACCCGCGACCCTCGGATTACTCCCACGTGTTGGCCATGGTTCCTGGGTGAGGCTACGTGTTCGGTTCCTGGGTGAGGCTACATGTTAGGTTCCTGGGTGAGGCTACATGTTAGGTTCCTGGGTGAGGCTACATGTTATATGATATACACGATAGATAGATCAAAGTAATTTTAACGTGGAAATCAACTTTTTTTTTTTTTTTTTTACTTTTAACTCACGAAATTAATATCTATCGTAAAGGTAACAATTCTTGTGTACGACGAACAGGAAAAAAAATATTATTTCGGGTCTTTGTGAGAGAGAATACCAGAAATATTAGTTTCCTTAATCTTGTTAAGAACGAAGCTACATGATGGACTTTCTGTGTTTAAAATAAATGATTCGCTATAGTAACTCCTCAAACTAACTGTTGAGTCAGTGGCTAGTGTTGGCACAATGAAATGTGTTGTTGTTTTTTAGTTTCTTGAACTAACTCTTCGATCTGAAACAGCACAACACTTGTAGTTGTCGAGCAGCTATTTACCACATTTCTCCAAGGTTTGTGCTCGTATCTAACACGCCACTATTAACCACAACGTTAGAAAAACATCGAAACTGAAACCATGACCATCACTAGGGATACATCAAGTAGTGAACCTAGTTGTCTGATACTCTCACATTCGAATTATGAAATTTGTGTTGGATCGCGAAAACTAATACATGGATATTTCTTCTGCACCCTGCTCTTGAAGGTCACCGCAAGATGTCGCTTTTAGATACTTTCTGTGGAATAATTTATCATGTCCTTCTTTCTTTCAGACCCTCAAAGTTTTTGTCTACGAAAACGAATGACCCTCAGTTTCTCAGAAATGGACACGCTATCGTAGTGGTCCGCATGGTGTCTTCAGTTTACGGGACACAGAACGACGAGTGCCAGGTCACCTGGTACAAGTTTTTGTCACCAGGGGGTGGCAAGGGAATGCGCGTAGCACTCAAACGGTGATGAATCCGCAGTAGAGACTCCCCTGGGAAAAACAGATGGCATCGTAACTCAGACCGTACACGGTTTGTAGAAGGTTTCCACACCTTCGCTACTCCTACAGGTCAGAGAGAAGGCTTACTTTCCGACGAACACGAACTGTGACAGCTGAACAGGGCTCGGCTGCGCTCCGATCGTTTTAAAGCGTGACATTTAATCCACCTGCCGGGGGGGCACGGAATGTGACAGGAGGGCGGAGATTAACATGCATTAAAGAGAAATGACGTTTTTTTTTGTTTCACAAAGAAGGTTAGTACTGAAGGTGTAAGAAAACATTATTCAATAGCAAAAGTTAATTTCACATTCAGGGTCCGAGAGCCAAAACCTTTGGCCAAAAGTTTTTCTCACGGTAAGCTGTGAAAAAGCGCATTTAGTTAAAGTACATTGTTATTATAAGTTGTCAGGAACTTTAACACGACTGGCTTCGTTCGTGTATACCACATGCAGGCGAATGGCAACATTGGTTGTGGGATCAGACACAGAAAGTGTTAGTGGATACGTTTCTAAGCATCACCTTTGGCTGTGGGATTAGACACTGATATTTTAGGCGGATATATTTCTAAACACCAACTTTGACTGTGGGATTAGACACTGATATTTTAGACGGATATATTTTTAAACACTAACTTTAACTGTGAAATTAGACACTGATATTTCAGGTGGATATATTTCCAGATACCAACTTTAACTGTGAAATTAGATTGATATCTTAGGCGGATATATTTCTAAAACTAACTTTAACTGTGAAATTAGACACTGATATTTCAGGCGGATATATTTCTAAAACTAACTTTAACTGTGAAATTAGACACTGATATTTCAGGCGGATATATTTCTAAAACTAACTTTAACTGTGAAATTAGACACTCTAATTTCAGGCGGATATATTTCTAAACACCAACTTTAACTGTGAAATTAGATTGATATTTTAGGCGGATATATTTCTAAACACTAACTTTAACTGTGAAATTAGACACTGATATTTCAGGCGGATATATTTTTAAACACTAACTTTAACTGTAAAATTAGACACTGATATTTCAGGCGGATATATTTCTAAAACTAACTTTAACTGTGAAATTAGATTGATATTTTAGGCGGATATATTTCTAAACACTAACTTTAACTGTGAAATTAGACACTGTAATTTCAGGCGGATATATTTCTAAACACCAACTTTAACTGTGAAATTAGATTGATATTTTAGGCGGATATATTTCTAAACACTAACTTTAACTGTGAAATTAGACACTGATATTTCAGGCGGATATATTTTTAAACACTAACTTTCACTGTGAAATTAGACACTGATATTTCAGGTGGATATATTTCTAAACACCAACTTTAACTGTGAAATCAGACACTGATATTTCATGCGGATATATTTCTAAACACCAACTTTAACTGTGAAATTAGACACTGATATTTCAGGCGGATATATTTCTAAACACCAACTTTAACTGTGAAATTAGACACTGATATTTCAGGCGGATATATTTCTAAACACTAACTTTAACTGTGAAATTAGACACTGTTATTTCAGACGGATATATTTCTAAACACTAACTTTAACTGTGAAATTAGACACTGTAATTTCAGGCGGATATATTTCTAAACACCAACTTTAACTGTGAAATTAGATTGATATTTTAGGCGGATATATTTCTAAACACTAACTTTAACTGTGAAATTAGACACTGATATTTCAGGCGGATATATTTTTAAACACTAACTTTAACTGTGGGATTAGATACTTTCAATGTTAGTGGATATAATCCTAAATAACAAGTGTGTCGGAACGATTATTAAAAATATAATGTAGGTTGGTATAATAAGCTAATATCATAACTGAAGGACTAGCATCACTATACTGCCACTGGAACTGTGTTAAAATACTGTCGACATCTGTCATACTAGTATCAGTATAATCAAGATAAGATATAGTGGTAACAAGGACTTAAAATTAACACCATTACACTAGTGTTAGGTATATGTTGATAAGACGACTATGATTGTGAGATTAACACCATTACTCTACTGTTAGGTATATGTTGATAAGACAACTATGATTGTGAGATTAACACCATTACACTACTGTTAGGTATATGTTGATAAGACAACTATGGTTGTGAGATTAACACCATTACACTACTGTTAGGTATATGTTGATAAGACAACTATGATTGTGAGATTAACACCATTACTCTACTGTTAGGTATATGTTGATAAGACAACTATGATTGTGAGATTAACACCATTACACTACTGTTAGGTATATGTTGATAAGACAACTATGATTGTGAGATTAACACCATTACACTACTGTTAGGTATATGTTGATAAGACAACTATGATTGTGAGATTAACACCATTACACTACTGTTAGGTATATGTTGATAAGACGACTATGATTGTGAGATTAACACCATTACACTACTGTTAGGTATATGTTGATAAGACAACTATGGTTGTGAGATTAACACCATTACTCTACTGTTAGGTATATGTTGATAAGACAACTATGGTTGTGAGATTAACATCATTACTCTCCTGTTAGGTATATGTTGATAAGACAACTATGGTTGTGAGATTAACACAATTACTCTACTGTTAGGTATATGTTGATAAGACAACTATGGTTGTGAGATTAACACCATTACGCTACTGTTAGGTATATGTGGATAAGACAACTGTGATTGTGAGATTAACACCATTACTCTACTGTTAGGTATATGTTGATAAGACAACTATGATTGTGAGATTAACATCATTACACTACTGTTAGGTATATGTTGATAAGACGACTATGATTGTGAGATTAACACCATTACACTACTGTTAGGTATATGTTGATAAGACAACTATGATTGTGAGATTAACACCATTACACTACTGTTAGGTATATGTTGATAAGACAACTATGGTTGTGAGATTAACACCATTACACTACTGTTAGGTATATGTTGATAAGACAACTATGGTTGTGAGATTAACACCATTGCTCTACTGTTAGGTATATGTTGATAAGACAACTATGATTGTGAGATTAACACCATTACACTACTGTTAGGTATATGTTGATAAGACAACTATGGTTGTGAGATTAACACCATTACGCTACTGTTAGGTATATGTGGATAAGACAACTATGATTGTGAGATTAACACCATTACTCTACTGTTAGGTATATGTTGATAAGACAACTATGGTTTGTGAGATTAACACCATTGCTCTACTGTTAGGGTATATGTTGATAAGACAACTATGATTGTGAGATTAACACCATTACACTACTGTTAGGTATATGTTGATAAGACAACTATGGTTGTGAGATTAACACCATTACGCTACTGTTAGGTATATGTGGATAAGACAACTATGATTGTGAGATTAACACCATTACTCTACTGTTAGGTATATGTTGATAAGACAACTATGATTGTGAGATTAACACCATTACTCTACTGTTAGGTATATGTGGATAAGACAACTATGATTGTGAGATTAACACCATTACTCTAGTGTTAGGTATATGTTGATAGGACAACTATGATTGTGAGATTAACATCATTACACTACTGTTAGGTATATGTTGATAAGACGACTATGATTGTGAGATTAACACCATTACACTACTGTTAGGTATATGTTGATAAGACAACTATGGTTGTGCGATTAACACCATTACACTACTGTTAGGTATATGTTGATAAGACAACTATGGTTGTGAGATTAATACCATTGCTCTACTGTTAGGTATATGTTGATAAGACAACTATGATTGTGAGATTAACACCATTACACTACTGTTAGGTATATGTTGATAAGACAACTATGATTGTGAGATTAACACCATTACACTACTGTTAGGTATATGTTGATAAGACAACTATGATTGTGAGATTAACACCATTACACTACTGTTAGGTATATGTTGATAAGACAACTATGGTTGTGAGATTAACACCATTACGCTACTGTTAGGTATATGTGGATAAGACAACTATGATTGTGAGATTAACACCATTACTCTACTGTTAGGTATATGTTGATAAGACAACTATGATTGTGAGATTAACATCATTACACTACTGTTAGGTATATGTTGATAAGACGACTATGATTGTGAGATTAACACCATTACACTACTGTTAGGTATATGTTGATAAGACAACTATGATTGTGAGATTAACACAATTACACTACTGTTAGGTATATGTTGATAAGACAACTATGGTTGTGAGATTAACACCATTACACTACTGTTAGGTATATGTTGATAAGACAACTATGGTTGTGAGATTAACACCATTACGCTACTGTTAGGTATATGTGGATAAGACAACTATGATTGTGAGATTAACACCATTACTCTACTGTTAGGTATATGTTGATAAGACAACTATGGTTGTGAGATTAACACCATTACTCTACTGTTAGGTATATGTTGATAAGACAACTATGGTTGTGAGATTAACACCATTACGCTACTGTTAGGTATATGTGGATAAGACAACTATGACTGTGAGATTAACACCATTACTCTACTGTTAGGTATATGTTGATAAGACAACTATGGTTGTGAGATTAACACCATTACGCTACTGTTAGGTATATGTGGATAAGACAACTATGATTGTGAGATTAACACCATTACTCTACTGTTAGGTATATGTTGATAAGACAACTATGATTGTGAGATTAACATCATTACACTACTGTTAGGTATATGTTGATAAGACGACTATGATTGTGAGATTAACACCATTACACTACTGTTAGGTATATGTTGATAAGACAACTATGATTGTGAGTTTAACACAATTACACTACTGTTAGGTATATGTTGATAAGACAACTATGGTTGTGCGATTAACACCATTACACTACTGTTAGGTATATGTTGATAAGACAACTATGGTTGTGAGATTAATACCATTACTCTACTGTTAGGTATATGTTGATAAGACAACTATGATTGTGAGATTAACACCATTACACTACTGTTAGGTATATGTTGATAAGACAACTATGATTGTGAGATTAACACCATTGCACTACTGTTAGGTATATGTTGATAAGACAACTATGATTGTGAGATTAACACCTTTACACTACTGTTAGGTATATGTTGATAAGACAACTATGGTTGTGAGATTAACACCATTACTTTAGTGTTAGATATATGTTGATAAGACAACTATGATTGTGAGATTAACACCATTACTCTAGTGTTAGATATATGTTGATAAGACAACTATGATTGTGAGATTAACACCATTACTCTCGTGTTAGATATATGTTGATAAGACAACTATGATTGTGAGATTAACACCATTACTCTACTGTTAGATATATGTTGATAAGACAACTATGATTGTGAGATTAACACCATTACTCTAGTGTTAAATATATGTTGATAAGACAACTATGATTGTGAGATTAACACCATTACACTACTGTTAGGTATATGTTGATAAGACAACTATGGTTGTGAGATTAACACCCTTACTCTCGTGTTAGATATATGTTGATAAGACAACTATGATTGTGAGATTAACACCATTACACTACTGTTAGGTATATGTTGATAAGACAACTATGGTTGTGAGATTAACACCATTACTCTAGTGTTAGATATATGTTGATAAGACAACTATGATTGTGAGATTAACACCATTACACTACTGTTAGGTATATGTTGATAAGACAACTATGGTTGTGAGATTAACACCATTACTCTACTGTTAGGTATATGTTGATAAGACAACTATGATTGTGAGATTAACACCATTACACTACTGTTAGGTATATGTTGATAAGACAACTATGATTGTGAGATTAACACCATTACACTACTGTTAGGTATATGTTGATAAGACAACTATGGTTGTGCGATTAACACCATTACACTACTGTTAGGTATATGTTGATAAGACAACTATGGTTGTGAGATTAATACCATTACTCTACTGTTAGGTATATGTTGATAAGACAACTATGATTGTGAGATTAACACCATTACACTACTGTTAGGTATATGTTGATAAGACAACTATGATTGTGAGATTAACACCATTACACTACTGTTAGGTATATGTTGATAAGACAACTATGGTTGTGAGATTAACACCATTACACTACTGTTAGGTATATGTTGATAAGACAACTATGGTTGTGAGATTAACACCATTACGCTACTGTTAGGTATATGTGGATAAGACAACTATGATTGTGAGATTAACACCATTACTCTACTGTTAGGTATATGTTGATAAGACAACTATGGTTGTGAGATTAATACCATTGCTCTACTGTTAGGTATATGTTGATAAGACAACTATGGTTGTGAAATTAACACCATTACGCTACTGTTAGGTATATGTTGATAAGACAACTATGATTGTGAGATTAACACCATTACTCTACTGTTAGGTATATGTTGATAAGACAACTATGATTGTGAGATTAACACCATTACGCTACTGTTAGGTATATGTGGATAAGACAACTATGATTGTGAGATTAACACCATTACTCTACTGTTAGGTATATGTTGATAAGACAACTATGATTGTGAGATTAACATCATTACACTACTGTTAGGTATATGTTGATAAGACGACTATGATTGTGAGATTAACACCATTACACTACTGTTAGGTATATGTTGATAAGACAACTATGATTGTGAGATTAACACCATTACACTACTGTTAGGTATATGTTGATAAGACAACTATGGTTGTGAGATTAACACCATTACACTACTGTTAGGTATATGTTGATAAGACAACTATGGTTGTGAGATTAATACCATTACTCTACTGTTAGGTATATGTTGATAAGACAACTATGATTGTGAGATTAACACCATTACACTACTGTTAGGTATATGTTGATAAGACAACTATGATTGTGAGATTAACCCCATTGCACTACTGTGAGGTATATGTTGATAAGACAACTATGATTGTGAGATTAACACCATTACACTACTGTTAGGTATATGTTGATAAGACAACTATGATTGTGAGATTAACACCATTACACTACTGTTAGATATATGTTGATAAGACAACTATGGTTGTGAGATTAACACCATTACACTACTGTTAGGTATATGTTGATAAGACAACTATGGTTGTGAGATTAACACCATTACTCTACTGTTAGGTATATGTTGATAAGACAACTATGATTGTGAGATTAACACCATTACACTAGTGTTAGGTATATGTTGATAAGACAACTATGATTGTGAGATTAACACCATTACACTACTGTTAGGTATATGTTGATAAGACAACTATGATTGTGAGATTAACACCATTACACTACTGTTAGGTATATGTTGATAAGACAACTATGGTTGTGAGATTAACACCATTACTTTAGTGTTAGATATATGTTGATAAGACAACTATGATTGTGAGATTAACACCATTACTCTAGTGTTAGGATATATGTTGATAAGACAACTATGATTGTGAGATTAACACCATTACTCTACTGTTAGGTATATGTTGATAAGACAACTATGATTGTGAGATTAACACCATTACTCTAGTGTTAGATATATGTTGATAAGACAACTGTTGATAAGACAACTATGATTGTGAGATTAACACCATTACTCTACTGTTAAATATATGTTGATAAGACAACTATGATTGTGAGATTAACACCATTACACTACTGTTAGGTATATGTTGATAAGACAACTATGGTTGTGAGATTAACACCATTACTCTCGTGTTAGGTATATGTTGATAAGACAACTATGATTGTGAGATTAACACCATTACACTACTGTTAGGTATATGTTGATAAGACAACTATGGTTGTGAGATTAACACCATTACTTTAGTGTTAGATATATGTTGATAAGACAACTATGATTGTGAGATTAACACCATTACACTACTGTTAGGTATATGTTGATAAGACAACTATGGTTGTGAGATTAACACCATTACTCTACTGTTAGGGTATATGTTGATAAGACAACTATGATTGTGAGATTAACACCATTACACTACTGTTAGGTATATGTTGATAAGACAACTATGATTGTGAGATTAACACCATTACACTACTGTTAGGTATATGTTGATAAGACAACTATGATTGTGAGATTAACACCATTACACTACTGTTAGGTATATGTTGATAAGACAACTATGATTGTGAGATTAACACCATTACTCTACTGTTAGGTATATGTTGATAAGACAACTATGATTGTGAGATTAACACCATTACACTACTGTAAGGTATATGTTGATAAGACAACTATGATTGTGAGATTAACGCTATTACACTACTGTTAGGAAAATGTTGATAAGACAACTATGATTGTGAGATTAACCCCATTACACTACTGTTAGGTATATGTTGATAAGACAACTATGGTTGTGAGATTAACACCATTACTCTAGTGTTAGTGGATATATGTTGATAAGACAACTATGATTGTGAGATTAACACCATTACTCTTGTGTTAGATATTTGTTGATAAGACAACTATGATTGTGAGATTAACACCATTACTCTAGTGTTAGGTATATGTTGATAAGACAACTATGATTGTGAGATTAACACCATTACACTACTGTTAGATATATGTTGATAAGACAACTATGATTGTGAGATTAACACCATTACTCTAGTGTTAGATATATGTTGATAAGACAACTATGATTGTGAGATTAACACCATTACACTACTGTTAGGTATATGTTGATAAGACAACTATGATTGTGAGATTAACACCATTACACTACTGTTAGGTATATGTTGATAAGACAACTATGATTGTGAGATTAACACCATTACTCTACTGTTAAGTATATGTTGATAAGACAACTATGATTGTGAGATTAACACCATTACACTACTGTTAGGTATATGTTGATAAGACAACTATGATTGTGAGATTAACACCATTACACTACTGTTAGGTATATGTTGATAAGACAACTATGATTGTGAGATTAACACCATTACACTACTGTTAGGTATATGTTGATAAGACAACTATGGTTGTGAGATTAACACCATTACTCTAGTGTTAGATATATGTTGATAAGACAACTATGATTGTGAGATTAACACCATTACACTACTGTTAGGTATATGTTGATAAGACAACTATGGTTGTGAGATTAACACCATTACTTTAGTGTTAGATATATGTTGATAAGACAACTATGATTGTGAGATTAACACCATTACACTACTGTTAGGTATATGTTGTTAAGAAAACTATGGTTGTGAGATTAACACCATTACTCTACTGTTAGGTATATGTTGATAAGACAACTATGGTTGTGAGATTAACACCATTACACTACTGTTAGGTATATGTTGATAGGACAACTATGATTGTGAGATTAACACCATTACACTACTGTTAGGTATATGTTGATAAGACAACTATGATTGTGAGATTAACACCATTACTCTTGTGTTAGATATTTGTTGATAAGACAACTATGATTGTGAGATTAACACCATTACTCTAGTGTTAGATATATGTTGATAAGACAACTATGATTGTGAGATTAACACCATTACTCTAGTGTTAGATATATGTTGATAAGACAACTATGATTGTGAGATTAACACCATTACTCTCGTGTTAGATATATGTTGATAAGACAACTATGATTGTGAGATTAACACCATTACTCTACTGTTAGATATATGTTGATAAGACAACTATGATTGTGAGATTAACACCATTACACTACTGTTAGGTATATGTTGATAAGACAACTATGATTGTGAGATTAACACCATTACTCTAGTGTTAGATATATGTTGATAAGACAACTATGATTGTGAGATTAACACCATTACACTACTGTTAGGTATATGTTGATAAGACAACTATGATTGTGAGATTAACACCATTACACTACTGTTGTGGTATATGTTGATAAGACAACTATGATTGTGAGATTAACACCATTACACTACTGTTAGGTATATGTTGATAAGACAACTATGGTTGTGAGATTAACACCATTACTTTAGTGTTAGATATATGTTGATAAGACAACTATGATTGTGAGATTTCCACCATTACACTACTGTTAGGTATATGTTGATAAGACAACTATGGTTGTGAGATTAACACCATTACTCTACTGTTAGGTATATGTTGATAAGACAACTATGATTGTGAGATTAACACCATTACACTACTGTTAGGTATATGTTGATAAGACAACTATGGTTGTGAGATTAACACCATTACTTTAGTGTTAGATATATGTTGATAAGACAACTATGATTGTGAGATTTCCACCATTACACTACTGTTAGGTATATGTTGTTAAGAAAACTATGGTTGTGAGATTAACACCATTACTCTACTGTTAGGTATATGTTGATAAGACAACTATGATTGTGAGATTAACACCTTTACACTACTGTTAGGTATATGTTGATAAGACAACTATGGTTGTGAGATTAACACCATTACTCTACTGTTAGGTATATGTTGATAAGACAACTATGGTTGTGAGATTAACACCATTACTCTACTGTTAGGTATATGTTGATAAGACAACTATGATTGTGAGATTAACACCATTACACTACTGTTAGGTATATGTTGATAGGCTACTTACGACAGTATTATTAACATGTCAATTCTAATGTATATATCTTAACATGCTGATTACAACTGCTAGATTAACACTGTGACAATGTTGTTGTACACGTGATAATATGCTGATCAGGACTGTGCGGTGAAAGCCATGACAGTGTTGTTGTACGTGTGTTAATAGGCTAAATATTATTACGAGCTTAATAAATCGGCAATGTTGTAGTATGTGTGTGCTGGCATGTTGACGGTGTTGTAACACGAGCGTTATTGTTTTTTTGTGTGGTAACACAGAAACTACGAATGTGAGGTTGACACCAGGAAGGTTCTTATACCTATGTGAACCGAATGTTGATATCTCGTTGTGAGACTGCGCTAAAACAAACAAACTCTTGTAAAAGAACTACTAATACTCAAAACAGTTTATTATGGATGAAAAATAAACAGAAGCTGATAAATTGGCAACTGTTATAAAAAACTTATTTCGAATCCCTGTGCATTTGAAACTCTTAAGTAGTTGTTTGTTGTTTTGTGTTAAGTACAAAGCTACACAGAGCGCTATCTGCGTTCTGCACATCACAGGTATCGAAACCAAGTTTCTAGCGCCGTGAGTTCGCAGACATACCGCTGTGTTACTGGGGGGTCAACTTTAAATAGATAAAAAAATCACAATTAAAGATAATGAACCCTCTCGTTTCGATGTTTCACTTCATTACTTTTCTAAAATAATTCATTCGTTTGAATCTCGCGCAAAGCTACACGAGGGCTAGCCATACCTAATTTAGCAGTATATGAATAGAGAGAGGGCAACTAGTTATCACCACCCACCGCCAACTCTTTTACTTACGAATAGTGAGATTGGCCGTCACATTATAACACCCCATAGCTGAAAGAGCAAGAATGTTTGGTGCGACGGGGATTCGAACCCGCGATCCTTGGATTACGAGTCGAGTGTCTTAACCACCTGGCCATGCTGGGCCTAATTTATTCGTAAAAATAAAGTATTGCTTAGATGACCTAAGTCTTACTTTTTTTTCAGTTATTTTCAAATGTACATTCTTGATTTTTTTTTTGAATTTCGCGCAAAGCTACTCGAGGGTTATCTGCGCTAGCCGTCCCTAATTTAGCAGTGTAAGGCAGCTAGTCATCACCACTCACCGCCAACTCTTGGGCTACTCTTTTACGAACGAATAGTGGGATTGACCCTCACATTATAACGCCCTCACGGCTGGGAGGGCAAGCATGTTTGGTGCGACCGGGACTCGAACCAACGACCCTCGGATTACCAGTCGAACGCCTTAACACGCTTAGCCATGCCGGGCCAATGTACATTCTTAATGTTACAGATTTCGAAATGCGAGTGTCAAAAACTTGTGTTAGAAATTGGGTGATTCTGGTGAAAAATGTTTTCTTTAAATCTATATATAACTTTATTCGTTGTAAAAGCTTCGTTTATTACAGTGTCTGGCGACTTCGACTTTCTGTTTTTCCGAACGAATGTGTTGCGAATTAAGTGGTGACTTTCGCTTGGAAAAATCGATAAAGAAGAGCAAATCTGGATAAACAACGAAACTTCTGTGTTTCGTGTGTCTAATAACACTGGGACGTATCTCTGTGTCCCGGGGGGATCCCATGGTTGTATAAAGTTTCAATTCCCCTGATATGTCCACAAATAGGTCCCAATTTACCGTAATTAGAACGTGAAGAATAAAACACTGGGGATCTACCTTGTTCTTTCACCAATCGGACATCAGTGATTGGAGGTAACAATGTTCTAAATGATTCTTGTCACATCTGCAAATGACCAGAAAAGGAAATTTGATCTTACACATTTAACATCCTCTCGAGTTTTCCTTTCGGTTTGTACATCTTGTGTGTAGTTGCGGCAGTGTTGTTTTTACTCTAAAACATTTTCATCTTGGCTTTAGAGATTTTTTTTCCTCTGCTAATTAACTGATGTTTCATTATAATTTATTTTGTTTGTTTCGTTGTAGAACAAAGCCGCAAGTGATCCGTGATGACAAGAAAACTCACTTGTAGAGAAAATTATACAGGGTGTTCGGAAAGTCACTGTGGAGTTTTGTAATCAGCAATCATTCAGTCTATTTCAAGCCAGCATCTGATAGCGGTGTTTAGAAACAAAATAAGAAAGATCCAGGCCTATATTGATGCCAACGGGGGTCACTTTCAACATTGTTTATAATTGTCATTCATATTTACCTCCTGTATTCTATATTGAAACATGTCTGTTAATAAATATATAAGTGTACAGTGACTTTCCGAACACCCTGTATATGTAAAAACGGCTGGTATGGATAGAGAAAGCACTATGTAAGGGTTGAAACGTTGTTCGCTCCTTTACATAGTGTTTTCGCTACCCATACCAGCCGTTTTTACATATATAAAGCCGAAAGTGAGCTATCTGCTGTGCCCATCGCGGGCACCTCGCAACTGCTTAATTCGTGCTCGTTTTTCTACAAAAGTTTCGTCTTGGGTCATAAGTAGGTTTTAAATGTTTCAAAGAGAAACGTTCCTGCTTATTACAAGAATAATTCTATCACGTGTTTATCATCGTTAGTGTTTTAAAAGAGAATTGAATTTATTTAAAAGTTTTAAAATTTGTATGCTTGTAGTTAAGCAACTGCGCAATGAGCTGTGGGTGCTCTGCGCACCCGGGTATCGAAATCCAGTTTCTTACGTTGTAGAATTGTTAAAATAAATATTCTGTCTTTGTAATTTCGGAATTTCATTTTCTTTTCTCTGTTCTTCTTTTTAATGTTTGTCCAGACACAACCGGTTTGGTGGCTGTGGATCAAACTTTGCGAAAATGTTGATAAACCAGTTCAGTAGATGTGGACCAATTTTAGTAAAACTGTTGACAAACCAAGTTGGAAGGTGTAGACAAAACTTAGAAAAAATATTGACAAATTGGTTTGAAAGATGTGGACCAAACTTAGAAAAAATGTTGACAAACCAGTTTTGTAGATGTGGACTAATTTTAGTAAAACTGTTGACAAACCAAGTTGGAAGGTGTAGACAAAACTTAGAAAAAATATTGACAAATTGGTTTGAAAGATGTGGTTGACCAAACTTAGAAAAAGTGTTGACAAACCAGTTTTGTAGATGTGGACTAATTTTAGTAAAACTGTTGACAAACCAGTTTGGAAGATGTGGACCAAATTTATTAAAACTCTTGACAAACCAGTTTGGAAGATATGGATCAAAGTTAGTAAAAATGTTGACAAACCAGTTCGGTAGATGTGGACCAAATTTATTAAAACTCTTGACAAACCAGTTTGGAAGATATGGATCAAAGTTAGTAAAAATGTTGACTTTCATTTAGAGACAAGTCATTTATCTGTTGAAAAAACAAGCAACAGAAAAAAAAGGCAGGACCCCCATTCGTGCGTATATTATTAACCTTTGTCATAAGTAAAGGTTTCAAAACATGTTAATTTTATCTGTTATAAAACCTTTGACGATCAGAATCATTTGGAAGCGACGTGAACGTAACAGTATTGTTTGTTTTTTCATTTTTGTTTATTCGTTATGACTCGAGTCCACATACAGTTATTAATAACAAAATATCATAGTTTTCTTCAAGTTTCCATCGATAGATTTTTTCTCTTGTCTATTCGTTTTTTATCTTATTATTATATGTATATGTTTGTCGTATTACGTAGCACAAATAGAAATTATGCCTGCGTTTAGCAAACACAAGAGAAATGGATAAGTCTTAAGCAATGAGTGACGACTTTCACCGCATAGCTTTGCAGCATTGCGGTGAAATGGTTCGTGATGTCAGAAACACACGTGGGTTCGAGAAGTCTTGAAGTCTCGATTGTTTTCAGTTTTAATTTAACCAAGAGAACATCTGTAAAATATAAGATGCGAGTATATTAGTGTTTAACGTTAAAACCACCCGTCGTTTGAATAAAATAACACAGCGTTAGGGCAAACTTCAGGAGAACAGTTCGTCAACATCAAACGTCTACATGTTATGCTAACGTGTAGATGTTTCAATTTTGTCACCGATCGTTCAGTTTTTTTGTGGTACCATATTATAAAATCACTGATAAATTGTATTTCTTTCAATGCTTCCCGTTATCTCAGCAATAAGTATTGGAGCTTATAATACTCAAAATCGGGATTCGATACCCGTGATGGGCATGTCACACTTAGCCCTTTGTGCCACTTTGTGGATCAGAACAAAGAGTGTCACCAATCTTGATGAAGCTTCTTTCACTCGGTCAAAGGTTAAAGGTTAGAACAGAAACTGTCAAACTCCTTAGTAAACTTAGTTTTCTTTTTAACTTACAGCTGCGGGTCCCGGCATGGCCAGGTGGGTTAAGGCGTGCGACTCGTAATCTGAGGGTGGCGGGTTCGCATCCCGGTCGCGCCAAACATGCTGGCCCTCCCAGCCGTGGGGGCGTTATAATGTGACGGTCAATTCCACTATTCGTTGGTAAAAGAGTAGCCCAAGAGTTGGCGGTGGGTGGTGATGACTAGCTGCCTTCCCTCTAGTCTTACACTGCTAAATAAGGGACAGCTAGCACAGATAGCCCTCGAGTAGCTTTGTGCGAAATTCAAAAAACAAACAAACAAAACTTACAGCTGAGTGTTGTTATCGGTAAATGATAACCCTCGAATCTGTAACACTTTTTTAATTAATTTAGTTTTTCTTCAATTTTAATTTAAAACTGATTTAATTTTCCTAGTGGTAAAAATGTGACACTCAGGTCTGTAAGTGTTCTTCACAATCTTGTCATATAAAAATGTGACACTCAGGTCTGTTAGTGTTCTTCATAATCTTGTCATATAAAAATGTGTCACTCAGGTCTGTAAGTGTTCTTCACAATCTTGTCATATAAAAATATGTCACTCACGTCTGTAAGTGTTCTTCACAATCTTGTCATATAAAAATATGACACTCAGATATGTAAGTGTTTTTCATAATCTAAAATAATCTTCATAGTGTAAAACTAGAGGGAAGCTAGTCATCACCACCCACCGCCAACTCTTGGGCTACTTTTTTACCAACGAATAGTGGGATTGACCGCACATCATAACGCCCCTACGGTTGAAAGGGCAAGCGTGTTTGGTGCGACAGGGATTCGAACCCGCGACCCTCAGATTACGAGTCAAACTCCCTAACCCACCTGGCCAGACTGGGGCCTGACGAGTTTTTATAAACTAGTAAAAGCTTGGTTCGTTAATTTTGTTACACTTTTAATGTGAAATTGGAAGGTTAATTGTGAATAGAAATACCCAATAGTTTTTAGGATATAAACTACGATATACTTATGATTTAATGAGGTATGAGACGAACTAAGACTTGTTTCGTCAACTTTGTGATTTTTAATGTAAAACTGTGGGACTAATTTTAAATAAAAAATCCGACAATTTTAAAGATGTCAACAACGGGAATATAGTCAAGGCACTTTAAGGGACGTGAAACTAAAAGGAGTTTGTGTCGTTATTTCAAAATATGGTGTGATATTTGAAGCTACTATACTCGGATTATACTTGTGAGAAAACTGGGAAAATTCTGTGGAGTAAACAGTATATTTCATTGGTTCGTTCTTTTATTAACAGTATCTTTCATTGGTTCGTTCTTTTATTAAGACTATCTTTCATTGGTTAGTTCTTTTATTAACAGTATCTTTCATTGGTTCGTTCTTTTATTAAGACTATCTTTCATTGGTTAGTTCTTTTATTAACAGTAAATTTCATTGGTATCTTTCATTGGTTCTTTTATTAAGAATATCTTTCATTGGTTAGTTCTTTCATTAACAATATCTTTCATTAGCTCGTTCTTTATTAACAATACCTTTCATTGGTTCGTTCCTTCACTAACTATATATTTCATTGGTTCGTTCCTTCACTAACTAAATATTTCATTGGTTTGTTCTTTCGTGCAGCCTTTTAAAGATCGCCTGTGTCGATAGAAAGGAGAGAATTTGGAAATTCACTTCACAAATATGAGATGCGGACTAAAATGATATAACCTAATGTCACGAGTTTCTTTCTTCTATATTCGACGTTAACGACCAGGTTAAAAGTAAATCGATTTAGTGTCCACTTCAGACACCTACCGGTCTTGATTAAGTTTCAAAGTTGGTCATATACTGATCAATTAGTTTGAATAGCTTAAAAACTGTCTTGCTACTACTAGCAAAATGGTTATTACTTTAGGGTAGATAGCGAGCTATATACCAAGAAATACAAAAACTCGACGACCAAAAGAGGGACATTGTTTAATGTTCGGTATATACTTTCAGGTTTATGATGATATTTGACCGATCGTGCATTCTGATTGTCATATTGATAGTTTCAAACTTTGGCTTCCTTCTCTGTTTATTCTTATTGCAGAGTTAGTAGCCACGATTTCCATACATACCAATAATCACCTAGTAGCCATGAATTAGAATATTAGATATGTTTATTTGTTTGCTTTTGAATTTCGCGCAAAGCTACACGAGGGCCATCTGCGCCAGCCGTCTCCAATTTAGCAGTGTAAGACTAAAGGGAAGACAGCTAGTCATTACCACCCACTGCCAACTCTTGGGCTACTCTTTTTTACCAACGAATAGTGGGATTGGCCATAACATTACAATGCCCCCACGGCTGAAAGGGCGAGTATATTTGGTGCGTCGGAAATTCGAACCTTGTGATCTTTAGATTACGAGTCGAGTGCCTGAACCACCTGGCCACGCCGGGCCTATTAGATGTGACATCCAGTTGAAAAACAGTAAGAGAAATACTTAGTTTAAAACATAGTACTTAAATATGATTTTTGACTCTTCAAATTAATTACTCTTACGTGAAGCTCCTAAGTGAAGGGCAGTTAAAGAAAATGCGTGACTTAAGTATGAATTACTTAAGCATGATTTTTTGACCTTGAAGATATTAATAATGATAATAATTTTTAACTGTATGGATAAATCCAAACAAAAACCCATGTTTGTTTGGTTGTTGTTGCGCGCAAAACAAACGCTAGGAAAACCTTTACTCTGACAACAACGGGTATTGAAACACAATTTTGAGGCTTATCGCTGGGCTAACACAAACTTGTGAAGATGATTACAAGAAACCATTTGTCTAAACTAACTATTATTATTAATAGTGTCCTTAGGTTCTAAAGGGCCCCGGTACGGCCAGGTGGTTAAGGTGCTCGATTCGTAATCTGAGGGTCGCGGGTTCGAATCCCCGTCACACCGAACATGCTCACCCTTGATATAACGCCCATGGGGGCGTTATAATGTGACGGTCAATCCCACTCTTCGTTCATATTCAAGAGTTGATGGTGGATGGTGATGACTAGCTGCCTTCCCTCTAGTCTTACACTGCTAAATTAGGGACGGCTTACGCAGATAGCCCTCGTGTAGCTTTGCGCGAAATTTAAAAACAAACAAAGAAAAAGTTCTAGAGGTACGAATAAAGCTCACTTTAATAAGTGGCAGAATTAAGGCTTACGTAGCATTGATTCCACACGTGTTTTCTGAGTATTGCATTCAGATAATGATTATTTGTTTTTGTTTTCGTTTTCACAGCACATGGACGATTGGTTGTTATTTAATATAAAGCACAAAGCTACGTAATAGGCTATTTGTGACGTGCCCACTACGAGTATCGAAACCCGGTTTTAACACAATAAGCGCGGGATTTGCCCCTGAGGAATGGAAGGGAAAGGTTGGAGGAACACACGTTCGTGAAAAAAGTACCTAACATTTTACTCATTCAATTTCAGCATAGCTTAATTGACTCTTCTGTGAAGAATTTCTTGTGTGTTTGTTGTTGTGTTTTTCTTAGTTGGGAAAAAGCGAGATTTTTATTATTTAAATGTACAAATTAGCGAGTTCTATCGCTCACATACCCGCATCTCTTTAACACTGTAGCACAGTTCATAAGGGCTTTGTTTTCATCGTGTTGATTTGCACGGCTGGTTGAGTTCAAACAGTTCGTGCGAGGGGAAGGCTGAGCGGGACAACGCACGAGGTTCTGAAGATACACATTATTACATTAGGTACACGAAGGAAGCTTTGACTGGTGGACGATATCGCTTTATAGCGTCTAACTTACTGTGAGATCTTGCTTAGCAATTTTATCGAATCAACCACCGTTCTAGAAATTTATGCTGATTGTAACTAAGCCTATCCCGCGCATCAGTTCACGGTTGGGTGCACTCATCACTCTGTGACGGCGCGGAGCACCTAGCTCCTGGCCAAAACGGTAGATTTCATTACTCGCGAGTTTGCTGTGTTTCTTGGAACTTCTAAATTTGATTTCTAGCCCTTGGTAACGTTTGTGGAAAGTTTTCTGTAGACAGAAAGATCACTCGAGCGTGATATCTTCATTAGAGAGCCAGAGAGGAACTGCACGCGCTGTGCCTACCTATTGATAATGGTGAACACCCCCCTCCCCACATACACACAGGTCGATTGCTGTCTGTGTGATCTTGCCTGGTGGTGTTTATGGATGTCGCTGACAAATTTACTGGTTCGCTATAAAAAGAATTTCAGATACGTAGCCCTTTTATGGATACTGTTGTGGATGTTTTATCCGTCTACTGTCTTAACCATGGAAGTCACTTTGACCTCACCTAGTTGCACGTGGACTTGTTTTAAATCACATCGAATTTTAGTTGTAGATTTGTAACTGAAACGTCCAGGAGAAATACACCTGCTACCTTTATGTTGTTCGTCCACATTAGTTATGTTAATATATGTTAATATATTTATATCCTTAGTTAATCATCGACATTAGTTATGTTAATATATTTATATCCTTAGTTGATCATCGACATTAGTTATGTTAATATATTTATATCCTTAGTTAATCACCCACATTAGTTATGTTAATATATTTATATCCTTAGTTAATCACCCACATTAGTTATGTTAATATATTTATATCCTTAGTTAATCATCCACATCAGTTAATCATCCATTTATTAGTTAATGTTACATTATTATTTAATATATTTATATAGTTAATTATCCACATTAATTATGTTAATGTATTTATACCCTTAGTTAATCATCCATATTAGTTATGTTAACATATTTATATACTTAGTTAATTATCCACATTAATTATGTTAATATATTTATTGTTTTACAAACAAATGTGAAGTTTATGGTTTTACGGTACTTCTGTTATGCTGGTTATTTTCTCTCTTTTAGCGTAATTTAATGTTAACTTGTACTTTATTCAGTTTATTTCAGTCTGAGCACATTTTTTTTTTGTTTGAGAAGTTCAACAAAATTGAAAGCTTCTCCAGTTTTACCAATATTTATTAGGCTTAGCGCAAGAGTGATTTAGTTGAAAACAAGAGTAACGACTTTCAATACGAGAACAAAACGTTAAACTACTGACATCTGCTGGTCTTGACTAACTGGTGTATTTCCCAAGCTTTTTACATTTTGTAACGTTCCACCGCTTCTCGTGACGACTACACTTTTCAAATAACACGTGCTAAAAGGAGTCCAGTCCTATTGTGCTATTACCCTGTACAACGCTTTCTTAAAGCAATTTAAACCTTGAATTAATCTAAATTAACAGACTTAAACATAAGTACTTTAAATATTTGGGTGTTTTTGTTTTCTATAATGTTACCCTACCTTTTAATATCCATTAGTTTAATGTCCTTTATCGTAAAAGGAAATCGTTATCTTCAAGATAAAATGACGTCACGAAACAGTGATAACTCCGCACAACAAAGTTTTTCCTTCTTGAACACTGTTGGGTGTTCCTTATAGATTTTTGGCTGCTGATCACGAAAATCACATCCAAATTTGCCCATCACGTACCGTTTCATCGAAATCTTCAGTTTTGCTACAATGGAAAAACGATATCAGGGCAACTGGAATCCGTCAATGCTTGCCCACTACTGTTGGACACTGCAACGTGATGCACCGGACATTGAATACAAACGAAAATCAGGAGCAAATCACTTTTAATTATGTTGAAATTAATAGCGTATTAGAAACAAACATAATTAAATACGTTATTGCCGGTACACAGTTAACTGTCTATTTCTCAGAGTTCCTACGTGATGAAGCAAAACCAAAACTATATTTGTGCACCTGTCACGATCAGTAAAAAACTTTTCAAAACATTGTTGTGCAATGTTAATGGTTATCAATATCTGTGGTATAGAGGTCTCACCTGAGTATTCAAATTCAAATAGATGACGTCGTAATCGCAACAGATGTGAAGAAATTTACAAATATAAAAATAGCATCTCACGCCACCACTGTGTACGTCATAGCTCAGCCGGTCTAAAGAGCCTCGGAATTGTTAAACAGCTTCGTAGGCACTGAATGTAACAGACACGACGTGGTTAACCTTACTGTAACTGTTTTGTTGCTTTCACTCAGAGTGTGTGTGTGTGTGTGTTTTTTATGGCAAAACCACATCGGGTTATCTGCTTAGTCCACCGAGGGGAATCGAACCACTGATTTTAGCATTCTAAGTTCATAGACTTACCTCTGTAACAGCGGGGGACTTCACTCAGAGGCTCTTATCAATAGCTGATACAGTAAACTTCGTCATTAAAGTAAGAAAAATAATTATTTTAACAATAATTTTGACCGTTAAGAGCGTGTGTTTGTGTGTTTTTTATAGCAAAGCCACATCGGGCTATCTTATGAGCCCACCGAGGGAAATCGAACCCCTGATTTTAGCGTTGTAAATCCGGAGGCATACCG
Organism: Tachypleus tridentatus; assembly: GCF_004210375.1. Taxonomy (NCBI): domain Eukaryota; kingdom Metazoa; phylum Arthropoda; class Merostomata; order Xiphosura; family Limulidae; genus Tachypleus; species Tachypleus tridentatus. Next base: position 12,800,115 of record NC_134834.1, read on the forward strand.
CTGTACTAGCTGGGGGCAAACCGTTAAGCAAAATGACAACAGGAACTGTGATGGTAATACGAAGAGGTTTTAGTCGTGGAAAGAAAAAAAATTATGACGTCGGAAATTCCTAATTAGCCTCTGCTCCGAACACAAACCAGGGTAATATTCATAACGATGAAAGATAGAACCGAGATATTTCATTATTCTCTCGCTCTGGTGTTTGGGTATATATATTTGTATACCCAGGAGGGTCAGGTACACTGGACATCTTCCTCCTTCTATTACTTTGTTGGAGTGGCCTGATTAATATATTTCGATTTAAATACTGAATGGCTGGAATAATGTAACTTTAGTCTGGTCCTTTTCAGGACAATGTTTATTTATATTGTTCTTTCATATATATATATATATATATATTTAATAAGTCTGGAACGTAGGTGGCCTGTTTTATTTTACCTCTATTTTATTATTACTATTATTATTATTTTAAATTATTTTATCTCAATGATCTGATGTACAAATTTAACCGAGAGAGGTGTTTAGGTCTCTCTTCATCATGTATACAATATCTGTCTAGTTCGCATAGCAACTCATTTTTTCGCCAATTTTTATCAAAATATTTTATTGTTCTCTGTAGAAGTCTATCTGGTATTGTTTGTGTATTTGAGTATTTGTACATGAACTTTGATGAAGTGGTTTTAGGTACTCTGTATGCTGATGTAATTAGTGCATTCTGTAATGTTTGGAGTTTGGTTTGTATTTGTTTTGCACTTACATTGATCCATGCAGGAGCTGCATAGTCTATTACAGGTCTAATGTATGTCTTGTATATTTTAATGATGTTTTCTGGTGTTGTTCCGTAGTTTTACCAGTTAGACTCTAACATAGTTTATTCTTCGCCAAATTTTAGTTTTCATGTTAATTACATGTTTTATCTAGGTAAGTTTAGAATCATATGTTAACCCTAAACATTTTGCAGATGTAGCAGTTTGGAGAAGCTCTCCGTTCATGTAGATTTGAGGTTGAACTTTTTGATATTTCGTAGATTTTGAAAATATTACTACTTGTGTCTTTACTGTGTTTATTTTAATTCTATATTTTTCACGATATTCACATAATCTATTTAGTTGTGGTTGTATGTTAGTGGCTGCTATTTCTGATGTAGGGTACTTTTCCAAATTGCTACATCATCAGCGAACTGTGACGCGTATCCATGGTTTAGGTCTTTAAGAGGCATATTATTTACATACATGATGAAGAGAATAGGACTAACCACCCATCCTTTAGGGACGCCAGCTTCTGAGTGAATAACTCCGAGAAAGTTCCCTCTACGTTTATTCTACATTTTCTATTTTCCAAAAGTTAGATAACCAGCAAAACAATTCCTCGCGGTAGTCCTATTTGATACATACGGAACCAAAGACCATTGTGCCATACAGTGTCGAATGTTTTCTCGATATCAAGGAAGCAGGCGACAGTGCATTCTTTATTATTAAAGCTGTTTATTCTTGTTTCAGTTAACCTAATTAAGTGATCTGTTGTTTGTCCATACTTTCTAAATCCGTTTTGTTTTTCTAGTAATTTTGAATTAATCTCCAAAGATGTGGAGAGTCTATTGCTTATTATTCTTTCAAGAATTTTTGCCAACACAGCTGGTCAGGCTGATCGGTCGATAACTGTTTGGTTTATTGGCTGGTTTTCCTTCTTTGTGGAACATTAAAATGTTAGTTTGCTTCCAAGAAACTGGGATGTATCCAGAGAATAGAGATGACTTAAATATGGCTAATAGGTGGTCAAATAATTTTGAGTGCCTTTTGAGAAGAATTGTTTGTATACCATAATTTCTCGGTGCTTTGTTTCTTGTATTTTTATTTGCTTGTTCAAGTTTATTTACTTTGACTTTTTTGGTAAGTAGTTGTGTATTGTAGTTATATGTATTATTAGTGTTGCTTTTCATAATGTTGACTGGAAAGTGTGGTTTATATAATTCTATGTTATTTGTTACGTGGTTGTTAATTTTGCTGTAGTAACAGTTGCTCACGTTCGAGTGATAATGTGTTTTAAATGCGTTTTGTAACTGATGTTTGAAGACTTCTGCTTTTTCTTTGTTGGTTGTGCTGAGGTGTTGTTATATTCCAGTGTTGGGTATTTTCTTCTCGTGGGTTCATTTGTCAATCTTTTAAGGTGTAGCCAGAACGTACTTTGAATTTCACGCAAAGCTACTCGAGGGCTATCTGCGCTAGCCGTCCCTAATTTAGCAGTGTAAGACTAGAGGGAAGGCAGCTTGTCATCAACACCTACCGCCAACTCTTGGGCTACTCTTTTACCAACGAATAGTGGGATTGACCGTCACAGTATAATGCCCCCATGGCTGAAAGGACGAGCATGCTTGGTGTGACGGGGATTCGAATCCGTGACCCTCAGATTATGAGCCGAGTGCCTTAACCATCTGGTCATACCGGGCAACAATATGTTGATATGCTTTAAATTATATTCCATCACTTCATCGTATATGGTGTCAATTTTGACAGTTGTACCTCTGTTGGTCAAGTATGAAAAGATAAGCTGAACTGAAGTCAATTGGAGTTGTTAATAACTAAATATACATTATTACTTTGTGTAAGAACTGTTGGAGTTGTTAATAACTAAATATACATTATTACTTTGTGTAAGAACTGTTGGAGTTGTTAATAACTAAATATACATTATTACTTTGTGTAAGAACTGTTGGAGTTGTTAATAACTAAATACTACATTATTACTTTGTTTGTAAGAACTGTTGGAGTTGTTAATAACTAAATATACATTATTACTTTGTGTAAGAACTGTTGGAGTTGTTAATAACTAAATACATTATTACTTGTGTAGAACTGTTGGAGTTGTTAATAACTAAATATACATTATTACTTTGTGTAAGAACTGTTGGAGTTGTTAATAACTAAATATACATTATTACTTTGTGTAAGAACTGTTGGAGTTGTTAATAACTAAATATACATTATTACTTTGTGTAAGAACTGTTGGAGTTGTTAATAACTAAATATACATTATTACTTTGTGTAAGAACTGTTGAGTTGTTAATAACTAAATATACATTATTACTTTGTGTAAGAACTGTTGGAGTTGTTAATAACTAAATATACATTATTACTTTGTGTAAGAACTGTTGGAGTTGTTAATAACTAAATATACATTATTACTTTGTGTAAGAACTGTTGGAGTTGTTAATAACTAAATATACATTATTAGTTTGTGTAAGAACTGTTGAGTTGTTAATAACTAAATATACATTATTACTTTGTGTAAGAACTGATGGAGTTGTTAATAACTAAACACATTATTACTTTGTGTAAGAACTGTTGGAGTTGTTAATAACTAAATATACATTATTACTTTGTGTAAGAACTGTTGGAGTTGTTAATAACTAAATATACATTATTACTTTGTGTAAGAACTGTTGGAGTTGTTAATAACTAAATATACATTATTACTTTGTGTAAGAACTGTTGGAGTTGTTAATAACTAAATATACATTATTACTTTGTGTAAGAACTGTTGGAGTTGTTAATAACTAAATATACATTATTAGTTTGTGTAAGAACTGTTGGAGTTGTTAATAACTAAATATACATTATTACTTTGTGTAAGAACTGTTGGAGTTGTTAATAACTAAATATACATTATTACTTTGTGTAAGAACTGTTGGAGTTGTTAATAACTAAATATACATTATTACTTTTAGTGTAAGAACTGTTGGAGTTGTTAATAACTAAATATACATTATTACTTTGTGTAAGAACTGTTGGAGTTGTTAATAACTAAATATACATTATTACTTTGTGTAAGAACTGTTGGAGTTGTTAATAACTAAATACACATTATTACTTGTAAGAACTGTAAGAACTGTTGGAGTTGTTAATAACTAAATATACATTATTACTTTGTGTAAGAACTGTTGAGTTGTTAATAACTAAATATACATTATTACTTTGTGTAAGAACTGTTGGAGTTGTTAATAACTAAATATACATTATTACTTTGTGTAAGAACTGTTGGAGTTGTTAATAACTAAATATACATTATTACTTTGTGTAAGAACTGTTGGAGTTGTTAATAACTAAATATACATTATTACTTTGTGTAAGAACTGTTGGAGTTGTTAATAACTAAATATACATTATTACTTTGTGTAAGAACTGTTGAGTTGTTAATAACTAAATATACATTATTACTTTGTGTAAGAACTGTTGGAGTTGTTAATAACTAAATATACATTATTACTTTGTGTAAGAACTGTTGAGTTGTTACTTATACATTATGTGTAGAACTGTTGGAGTTGTTAATAACTAAATATACATTATTACTTTGTGTAAGAACTGTTGGAGTTGTTAATAACCAAATATACATTATTACTTTGTGTAAGAACTGTTGGGTTGTTAATAACTAAATATACATTATTACTTTGTGTAAGAACTGTTGGAGTTGTTAATAACTAAATATACATTATTACTTTGTGTAAGAACTGTTGGAGTTGTTAATAACTAAATATACATTATTACTTTGTGTAAGAACTGTTGGAGTTGTTAATAACTAAATATACATTATTACTTTGTGTAAGAACTGTTGGAGTTGTTAATAACTAAATATACATTATTACTTTGTGTAAGAACTGTTGGAGTTGTTAATAACTAAATATACATTATTACTTTGTGTAAGAACTGTTGGAGTTGTTAATAACTAAATATACATTATTACTTTGTGTAAGAACTGTTGGAGTTGTTAATAACTAAATATACATTATTACTTTGTGTAAGAACTGTTGAGTTGTTAATAACTAAATATACATTATTACTTTGTGTAAGAACTGTTGGAGTTGTTAATAACTAAATATACATTATTACTTTGTGTAAGAACTGTTGGAGTTGTTAATAACTAAATATACATTATTACTTTGTGTAAGAACTGTTGGAGTTGTTAATAACTAAATATACATTATTACTTTGTGTAAGAACTGTTGGAGTTGTTAATAACTAAATATACATTATTACTTTGTGTAAGAACTGTTGAGGTTGTTAATAACTAAATATACATTATTACTTTGTGTAAGAACTGTTGGAGTTGTTAATAACCTAAATATACATTATTACTTTGTGTAAGAACTGTTGGAGTTGTTAATAACTAAATATACATTATTACTTTGTGTAAGAACTGTTGGAGTTGTTAATAACTAAATATACATTATTACTTTGTGTAAGAACTGTTGGAGTTGTTAATAACTAAATATACATTATTACTTTGTGTAAGAACTGTTGGAGTTGTTAATAACTAAATATACATTATTACTTTGTGTAAGAACTGATGGAGTTGTTAATAACTAAATATACATTATTAGTTTGTGTAAGAACTGTTGGAGTTGTTAATAACTAAATATACATTATTACTGTGTAAGAACTGATGGAGTTGTTAGTAACTAAATATACATTATTACTTTGTGTAAGAACTGTTGGAGTTGTTAATAACTAAATATACATTATTACTTTGTGTAAGAACTGATGGAGTTGTTAGTAACTAAATATACATTATTACTTTGTGTAAGAACTGTTGGAGTTGTTAATAACTAAATATACATTATTACTTTGTGTAAGAACTGTTGGAGTTGTTAATAACTAAATATACATTATTACTTTGTGTAAGAACTGTTGGAGTTGTTAATAACTAAATATACATTATTACTTTGTGTAAGAACTGTTGGAGTTGTTAATAACTAAATATACATTATTACTTTGTGTAAGAACTGTTGGAGTTGTTAATAACTAAATATACATTATTAGTTTGTGTAAGAACTGTTGGAGTTGTTAATAACTAAATATACATTATTACTTTGTGTTAGAACTGTTGGAGTTGTTAATAACTACATATACATTATTACTTTGTGTAAGAACTGTTGGAGTTGTTAATAACTACATATACATTATTACTTTGTGTAAGAACTGTTGGAGTTGTTAATAACTAAATATACATTATTACTTTGTGTAAGAACTGTTGGAGTTGTTAATAACTAAATATACATTATTACTTTGTGTAAGAACTGTTGGAGTTGTTAATAACTAAATATACATTATTAGTTTGTGTAAGAACTGTTGGAGTTGTTAATAACTAAATATACATTATTACTTTGTGTAAGAACTGTTGGAGTTGTTAATAACTAAATATACATTATTACTTTGTGTAAGAACTGTTGGAGTTGTTAATAACTAAATATACATTATTACTTTGTGTAAGAACTGTTGGAGTTGTTAATAACTAAATATACATTATTAGTTTGTGTAAGAACTGTTGGAGTTGTTAATAACTACATATACATTATTACTTTGTGTAAGAACTGTTGGAGTTGTTAATAACTACATATACATTATTACTTTGTGTAAGAACTGTGAGAGTTGTTAATAACTAAATATACATTATTAGTTTGTGTAGAACTGTTGGAGTTGTTAATAACTAAATATACATTATTACTTTGTGTAAGAACTGTTGGAGTTGTTAATAACTAAATATACATTATTACTTTGTGTAAGAACTGTTGGAGTTGTTAATAACTAAATATACATTATTACTTTGTGTAAGAACTGTTGGAGTTGTTAATAACTAAATATACATTATTACTTTGTGTAAGAACTGTTGGAGTTGTTAATAACTAAATATACATTATTACTTTGTGTAAGAACTGTTGGAGTTGTTAATAACTAAATATACATTATTACTTTGTGTAAGAACTGATGGAGTTGTTAATAACCAAATATACATTATTACTTTGTGTAAGAACTGTTGGAGTTGTTAATAACCAAAATACATTATTACTTTGTAAAGAACTGTTGAGTTGTTAATAACTAAATACACATTATTACTGTGAGAACTGAGTGGGAGTTAATAACCAAACATTATTATTTGTGTAAGAACCGCAGTAAGCCGTTAATAACAAATACACATTACTTTGTAAGAAATCCGTTGGAGTTGTTAATAACTAAATACACAACTATTGTTTGTGGAGAACTGTTGGAGTTGTTAATAACCAAATATATTATTTTGTGTAAGAACTGTTGAGTTGCACAACTACATACATTGGTTAATACTTTTGTGTGAGAATCATTGGAGTTGTTAATTGTATACCAAATATTACTTGTAAGAACTGTTGAGTTGTTAATAACTAAATATACATTATTACTTGTGTAAGAACTGTTGAGTTGTTAATAACTAAATATACATTATTACTTTTGTGTAAGAACTGTTGGAGTTGTTAATACTAAATCTAAATACAATACTTGTGTAAGAACTGTTGGAGTTGTTAATAACTAAATATACATTATTACTTTGTGTAAGAACTGTTGGAGTTGTTAATAACTGGAATACAGATTACCAGTAAGAACCGTTGAGTTGTTAATAACTAAATACATTATTACAAGAACTGTTGGAGCTGTTAATAACCAAATATACTATTAGTTTGTGTAAGAACTGTTGGATTGTTAATAACCAAATATACATTAGTTCGCAGTAAGAACTGCTGGAGTTGTTGTCACCTAAATACACATTATTACTTTGTGTAAGAACTGTTGAGTTGTTAATAACCAAATATACATTATTACTTTGTGTAAGAACTGTTGAGTTGTTAATAACTAAATATACATTATTACTTTGTGTAAGAACTGATGGAGTTGTTAATAACCAAATATACACATTAGTTTTGTGTAAGAACTGCTGGAGTTAAGTTAATAACCAAACATACATTATTACTTTGTGTAAGAAACGTTGAAGTTGTTGACAATCCAAATATACATTTAATTACTATGTAAGAACTGTTGAGTTGTTAATAACTGAATATACATTATTACTGTGTGTAAGAACTATTGGAGTTGTTAGTACACTACAAATATTACGATTAATACTTTGTGTAAGAACCACTGAGCTCTGTTAATAACCTAAATATACATTATTACTGTGTAAGAACTGTTGAGTTGTTAATAACTAAATATACATTATTACTTTGTGTAAGAACTGTTGAGTTGTTAATAACTAAATATACATTATTAGTTTGTGTAAGAACTGTTGAATAAACTAAATATACATTATTAGTTTGTGTAAGAACTGTTGGAGTTGTTAATAACCAATATACATTATTACTTGTAAGAACTGTGGAGTTGTTAATAACCAAATACACATTATTACTTTGTAAAAAGAACCTGTTGAGTTGTTAATAACCAGATATACATTATTACTTGTAAAAGAACTGTTGGAGTTTAATAATAACCATATACATTATTACTTTCTGGTGTAAGAACTATTGAGTTGTTAATAACTAAATACACAATATTACTGTGTGTTAACTGTTGGAGTTGTTAATAACTAAATAGTACTATTAGTTTGTGTAAGAACTGTTGGAGTTATAATAAATTACTCAATATTATTTAGTTAGTGTGTAAGAACTGTTGAGTTATAATAACTAAATATTGATTAGTTTGTGTAAGAACTGTTTGGGTTGTTAGTAACTAAATATATACATTATTAGTCTTGGTGCAAGGTCCAAGCTGGTTAATAACTAAATATACATTGCATGTGTTACCAGAAAATGTTAGTTGTTAATAACCAAATATACATTATTATTTGTGTAAGAACTGATGGAGTTGTTAATAACTAAATATACATTATTAGTTTGTAAGAACTGTTGAGTTGTTGTTAATAACTAAATATACATTATTACAAAGTGTAAGAACTGTTGGAGTTGTTAATAACTAAATATACATTATTACTTTGTGTAAGAACTGTTGTTGAACCAAATAAGTTAAAATATTATTTGTAGAACCGCTTGGAGTTGTTAATAACAATATTATCATGCCTTGTGTGTAAGAACTGGAGTTGTTTACACCAGCTACAATTATGCTTGTGTGGAACGTTGTATTTGTTACGCCAACCAGGTTTATTAATTTTGTAAGAACTGTTGAGTTGTTAATAACCCCGAATATATGCATTATTATTGTAAGAACTCATGGATACCAGATCAAAATACACATTACTGAAGAAACTGTTGAGTTATAATAACTGAATATACTGCTACTTTGGTAGAACTGTTGAGATGTTAAACGAAATATACTTACTTTGTGTGGAATCTTGATACTGGAACAGAAACTTCGTTCATTGATAGATCTGACTTCAGTTGACATCGCTTGAATCCCAAGAGAGACAAAATGCAAATTATCTGTTGAGCAGTTTTGTACGTTTAAAAACTAAAAACATTAATTTTACTCACAGCTGTACATACTCAGTGTCATAAAGAGAAAAAAAAACGTTTTATCTTGAGACGAAATCACAAAATCAAGTTTTGTGATACTCGTATATTTACGACGTATTCTGCGACAACTTAGTGTGACAAAAGACAATTTACATGTAAGCCCGTTAGATTTAAGTAGAGATGAAAAAAGATTTAATTATTTTATATTTAGAGAAAAGTACACGTTATGTGAAACATGTTTAGTGATTTGTCTTTTATTAGTTCTATGCGGAGCTCCATGAAAATGAATTAAACAGGCTAAATACGTGACATATTTATTACTTACTTCTAAACCGACACTTAATAAATGCTGTGATAAACACTCTGATTGATTCAAGCTATTTCTGTGCTTGTTCAGGCAATTTGGAGCCAAATGTTCCAAATGTGGCAGAACAATACAGTCAACAGACTGGGTATGGCGGGCACGTGAGCAGGTTTACCACTTAGCTTGTTTTGCCTGTGATTCTTGCAAGAGACAGTTATCAACAGGAGAGGAGTTTGCCTTATATGACAACAGGGTGCTCTGTAAAACACATTACTTAGAATTCCTTGAAGGAAACAACGCCCAATGACGGTGAGAGTGAGTCAGTGATCTCTTTTGTTTGTTACTAGAAAGTTGAAATATTCATAAAAATGGGGTCAGTGATCTTTTTTTGTTATTACTAGAAAGTTGAAATATTCATAAAAAATGGGTCAGTGATCTTTTGTTGTTACTAGAAAGTTGAAATATTCATAAAAAATGGGTCATCATCTTTTTGTTGTTACTAGAAAGTTGAAATATTCATAAAAAATGGGGTCAGTGATCTTTTTTTGTTGTTACTAGAAAGTTGAAATATTCATAAAAAATGGGGTCAGTGATCTTTTTTTGTTGTTACTAGAAAGTTGAAATATTCATAAAAAATGGGTCAGTGATCTTTTTGTTGTTACTAGAAAGTTGAAATATTCATAAAAAATGGGGTCAGTGATCTTTTGTTGTTACTAGAAAGTTGAAATATTCATAAAAATTGGGGTCAGTGATCTTTTGTTGTTACTAGAAAGTTGAAATATTCATAAAAAATGGGTCAGTGATCTTTTTTGTTGTTACTAGAAAGTTGAAATATTCATATAAAAATTCAGTCAGATCTTTTTTTGTTACTAGAAAGTTGAAATATTCATAAAAAATGGGGTCAGTGGATCTTTTTTTTTGTTGTTACTAGAAAGTTGAGATATCTTTTGGCGCATAAATAAATGGATCTTTTGACAAAACACAGAAAGTTGATATTTGCAAAATACCAAGATGGGTTTTGATATGTACTAGAAGGTTGAGATATTCATAAAAAATGGGGTCAGTGATTTTTTTTGTTGTTACTAGAAGGTTTTTAAATATTCATATAAAAGTTCAGTCATCCTGTTAAAAAAATCAGAATAGTAATTAATTTGTAAATTACGCTTCATAAGTTTATACAAAATGTCTCAGTTCCCACTGCTTCCCCATCCGCTGACTCAGCGGTAACTTTATAAGCTTTTATTTCAAAGCCCTTGGTTTGACTCCCTGAGGTTGACACACTGTAGATAGTCTTATGTGTGTGATTTTACTTTAATAACAATTCGCCAGTCAACAAACTATGACTAAGTTAGTTACTGGGACTACTGTTTGGAGATAGCTGAATTCTTCTTGTTTATTTTAATGACTTTAAAATCTGATAGGTCTCTAGGTTGGACAACGGTAAGCTAAATTGTAAAATTCGAGGTTCGATTTCCTGCGGTAGACACAGCAGATAGAATAGATGTGCCTAGTAAAACTGTGAAAAGAGTTACTGAAAATGTGTAACGCCAACTTGGAAGTTTAGATATTATAGTTGAAATGAGATATATTCCTGAAAGCTGTTATAGTAAATAGAATAAAACAAATTTTGCATATATATTCATTAATTTGTTTGTTTACGAAAAGTTTGTTGAAATGTGTCCCGAGTTTATTGACTATGTTTTGGTAGCATATCAAACGGTGCTCTGGTATGGCCTGGTGGTTAAGGCAGACGAGTCTGTATCTGAAGGTCGTGGTCCGAATCCCTGTCACACCAAAACATGCTCGCCATTTTAGCCGTCGGGACGTTATGCATGCACACGATCAATCCCAGTATCTGCAAAAAAAGTGTAGCTCAAAAGTTGTCGGTGGTGTGACATAACTAGCTGCCTCTCAGTCTTACACTGCTAAATTAGGGACAGCTAGCGCAGATAGCCCTCGTGGAAGCTTTGCAGTAAATTCAAAACAAAGTTTATCGAATCAAAGACTGAAGTTTATTTTTATAATAAATAAAAACATGTTACTTGAAATAAAAAATACAAATAGACCCTAAAGAACCTTTTTCCTACCATAAGAGAGATTTGTAGGTTCTGGTAGTAAGCACACATTGTGAACATTGCAGTCATACTTTGATTCATTGTAAACATTCTCATCATTATTCGAAATGTTTCTACCATTTATTCATGAAATTGTTTTGCGCATTAACAAAAGAAAGATTTACATACTGTTATATTGTTAACTTGGTTTACAATTCATACATGAGAAGAGTGAT
>NC_134834.1:12812470-12879759 GCF_004210375.1 Tachypleus tridentatus
TTTGTTGTCATAACAACATTTTTAAACAATTAACTTTAATCAAGAATAACCTAAGTAAAAGATTGGTCGGTTTGGTGTTTCATGGCGCAAAGCAACTAGGCTATCTGCGCCGGTAATAGATTTGTTGAAAAATAAATCGTATTCACCTCGAATGTGTTTTGTTTGTTTTGAATTTCGCGCAAAGCTACACGAGGGCTATCTGCGCTAGCCGTTCCTAATTTAGCAGTGTAAGGCTAGAAGGAAGGCGGCTAGTCATCACCACCCACCGCCAACTCTTGGACTACTCTTTTACCAACGAATAGTGGGATTGACAGTAACATTATAAAGCCCCCACGGCTGGGAGGGCGAGCATGTTTGGTGCGACCGGGATTCGAATCCGCGACTCTCGGATTACGAGTCTAGTGCCTTAACACGCTTGACCATGCCGGACCTCACCTGAGTTACGACGATATATTGTTCCTTTACAGCAACTGATTTTCACGAATACAGTCTAGTTATTGTCATACTTGGTTTTGTCTGAGGAGGAGGCGTGCTAAAACTGCTAATTCGAGGGTCCATGGTTCGTAACTCGTGGTTCAAAAATACGCTAGTTTACAGCTTTGAGAGTGATGGCTCAACTTACATTAATCGTACATATGTAAATCAGTAGCCGAAGTGTTAACGGCGGCTGCCGTTATCTAGTTACCTTCCGTGTCGTTTATTAGTTTGAAAATTAGATGGAACTTTGTGTAGTTTTGTACAAAAGTTTTGAGGCAGGAAAGCGGTTTCTCAACCTGTGTTTGTTTGTTTTTTTGTTGAGATACAAACTTCATCTTTTTACAAGAACACTTTGCTTCTATGGTCAGTGTACGACTTTTCTATCGGACGTATTTTATGGTGCTAAGGTTGGCGTAAGCTTTAAGATATTAATAAACATTTTATTTTTTGCTGTTATAATAATTGATCAGTTGAAGTTTAATTAAATGACAGTAAGGTATCATAGGGTGAAAGGCGGCTGAGATACTGGCCTTGAGCATTTATGGTTATACAAATGAGGTTATACAGTGTACAGAGCTTGATATACGATAAACAATGCATTATTTTAAAAGTGTGGACCACACTCATTCCGGATTGGTATCTAGATGATGTATCCCCACCACTGTGTAGACCCTATTCACTCAGAATGGATACCTATATAATGTATCTCCACCACTGTGTAGACCCCATTCACTCTGGATGTATACCCTATATAATGTACCTTCACAGTGTAGACCCCATTCACTCTGGATGGATACCTATATAATGTATCCCCACCACTGTGTAGACCCATTCACTCTGGATGTACACCTATATATGTATCCCCACCACTATGTGTAGACCCCTTCACTCTGGATGTATACCTATATAATGTATCCCCACCACTATGTAGACCCCTTCACTCTGGATGTACACCTATATGATGTATCCCCACCACTATGTAGACCCCTTCACTCTGGATGTATACCTATATAATGTATCCCCACCACTATGTAGACCCCATTCACTCTGGATGTATACCTATATAATGTATACCCATATAATGTATCCCCACCACTGTGTAGACCCCTCTGGATTCACTCTGGATGGATGTATACCTATATAATGTATCCCCACCACTGTGACCCCTTCACTCTGGATGTAGACCCACCACTTCACTCTGGATGTACACCTATATAATGTATCCCCACCACTATGTAGACCCCATTCACTCTGGATGTATACCTATATAATGTATCCCCACCACTATGTAGACCCTTCACTCTGGATGTACCTATATAGATGTATCCCCACCACTATGTAGACCCCTTCACTGGATGTATCCCCACCACTATGTAGACCCTTCACTCTGGATGTACACCTCTGGATGTATCACCTATGTAGACCCTTCACTCTGGATGTACACCTATGATCTATCCCCACCACTATGTAGACCCCATTCACTCAGGATGGATACCTATATAATGTATCCCCACCACTATGTGACCCCTTCACTCTGGATGTACACCATATGATGTATCCCCACCACTGTGTAGACCCATTCACTCTGGATGTATACCTATATAATGTATCCCCACCACTATGTAGACCCCATTCACTCAGGATGGATACCTATATAATGTATCCCCACCACTGTGTAAACCCCTTCACTCTGGATAGGTTATATTCTTAATTCTGTTTTTTGTTTTTGTCATTATTAAATGTACGACAACAGTTGACTATGGTCTGGTCGTTTACAAAGGTATGAAAATGGTTGTATTACGGTTTCTTTCCCTTAGATTTAACGTTTCCATAAAACAGACGTGTTTTACAAGTCTGTCCAAGGCGACCAATGACAGATTGATATTGTGTAAAATCAAAACAGTAAGATTCCATGCGTCTACAACACGTGACTTGCCTGCGAACAAGTTCGACCCCACACGTTCGTATTGTAGTTTCCAAACAGTCGCACTCCTTGTATTCCAAACAATAGGCAAGGTGCGTTAAGTAGGCTTAGGAAGGGAAGTCCGACAGAGGCCTAATGAGGAAGTATAGGTTATGTATACCATCTCTATTTGTTGTCGCTTCTTATTCCCCGTTGTCACGTAATGTAGTCTAATTACTGGTTTTTACAGAGCTTGTCACGTGTGATTATGACAGATTTCTAATATTTGCCTTGATTGGCTCAAACCGAAACATGCCTACACATCATGTACAAAATATGGGAAAGAAAGAGCTTCGATGAATCGGACTTAGTGATTGTCAAGACACAAAGATAAGAAATGACTTGACATTGAAATATTGAAAACGTTAGTGACGGTTGAATTACTCTCCCCAATAAAGAGGGTCGCCAGACGGTTGAGTGAGATTCATATGTTTATCTGACAAGGATTACACTGAGTCAATGCTTTGACACTAAAGTCGGAGTAACTTCTACTGTTATACACAATAAAACCACAGTCATGCACGAGGCAGGTTACTGTGTATTCAGCCAGCAGCAAGCTCTCTTTCTAAGCTATTTATCCTTTATAGTTTAGACAGTAACTTTGTATAGTTGTTTTTTTTATCTGTCTACTTAAGAAGCTAAATTATCGTAGACTATGCAGTGACTATACTGCATTCTATATTCTATAGTTAAATATAAAATAAATCTTTGCTGATGTTTGCAAATGCATTAGACTGAGAATTATTAGAAACAGCGAGAAGCGAAACAGTGGATATTTAATTTTGGCCAATCAAAGAGATAGTATAGAATATCCTATTTAAAGTGCTTTCACAAAAGAAACAACAGTTAAGTTAGCAGAGAGAGGGCAAAATAATCTTTGACCTCTGAGTAAACTTTTATCTTTTATTATTAAAGAACTCGGAATGAACCTTTATTTATATTACTAAAGAATCTCTGAACTCTGAGTAGAGTTTATGTTATGTTATATTACTAAAGAATCTCTGAACTCTGAGTAGAGTTTATGTTATGTTATATTACTAGAGAATCTCTGAACTCTTAGTAGAGTTTATGTTATGTTATATTACTAAAGAATCTCTGAACTCTGAGTAGAGTTTATGTTATGTTATATTACTAAAGAATCTCTGAACTCTTAGTAGAGTTTATGTTATGATATATTACTAAAGAATCTCTGAACTCTTAGTAGAGCTTTATGTTATGTTATATTACTAAAGAATCTCTGAACTCTTAGTAGAGCTTTATGTTACGTTATATTACTAAAGAATCTCTGAACTCTTAGTAGAGCTTTACGTTATGTTATATTACTAAAGAGCTCTTGAACTCTTAGTAGAGCTTTATGTTATGTTATGTTATGTTACTAAAGAATCTCTGAACTCTTAGTAGAGCTTTATGTTATATTACTAAAGAAACTCTGAACTCTTAGTAGAGCTTTGTGTTATGTTATATTACTAAAGAATCTCTGAACTCTTAGTAAAGCTTTATGTTATGTTATATTACTAAAGAATCTCTGAACTCTGAGTAGAGCTTTGTGTTATGTTATATTACTAAAGAAACTCTGAACTCTGAATAGAGTTTTATGTTATGTTATATTACTAAAGAAACTCTGAACTCTGAATAGAGTTTTATGTCATGTTATATTACTAAAGAAACTCTAGTCGAGTTTTATGTTATGTTATATTACTAAAGAAACTCTGAATAGAGTTTTATGTCATGTTATATTACTAAAGAAACTCTGAATAGAGTTTTATGTCATGCTATTTTACTAAAGAAACTCTGAATAGAGTTTTATGTCATGTTGTATTACTAAAGAAACTCTGAATAGAGCTTTATGTCATGTTATATTACTAAAGAAACTCTGAATAGAGTTTTATGTCATGTTGTGTTACTAAAGAAACTCTGAATAGAGCTTTATGTCATGTTATATTACTAAAGAAACTCAACTCTGAATAGAGCTTTATATCATGTTATATTACTAAAGAAACTCTGAATAGCGTTTTATGTTATGTTATATTAATAAAGAGACTGTGAACACTGAATAGAGTTTTATATCATGTTGTATTACTAAAGAAATTCTGAATAGAGTTTTATGTCATGTTATATTACTAAAGAAACTCTGAGTCGAGTTTCATGTTATGTTATATTACTAAAGAAACTCTGAGTCGAGTTTTATGTTATGTTATATTACTAAAGAAACTATTAATAGAGTTTTATGTTATATTTCTAATGAAACTTTAGCTCTGAATAGTTTTATGTTATATTTCTAATGTAACTTTAGCTCTGAATAGTTTTATGTTATATTTCTAATGAAATTTTGAACTCTGAATAACGTTTTCCGTCATATTACTAAAGAAACTTTGAACTCTAAATACAGTTTCATGTTATATTACTAAAAACTTTCAAAATAGTTTTATGTTATATTTCTAACGAAACTTTGAACTCCTCCGGCTCTTGATTTGAACAATGTTCACAGTTTTTTATGTATTTCTGACACTTGAATTGTAACTTGCTTTTCATATATAGAAGTAACATAATATTACAGATGTATCTGAGCTGTGGACACAATTAGGGCAACAAGCTCCATCTTATAAACTCTTCAACCAACAAGCTATTTAATGAAATTTATTTATTTTTTCTCTCTCATCAGAAAACTGTGATTTTTGAAGGAAAGAATCGAGAGGCCTAGTCTGTACATGGATTTACCACCTGTCACTGAGATAGATGGGATTCAGGAAATTCAACCCTCGTCACTGACCCAGAAAAAAGTGGAAATCGAAGAACGAAACCAGTTGTTGTGGTGGTGAATCGGTCTTCTTATTCGATTCGCCCTTTTTCTGGGTTACTAAGGGTGGAGGGTGGAGTTCCTCGAAAACCATCGATCTCAGTTACGAGTGGAAAATCGAAAAGTAGACTAAGCCTCATTTTCTCTTGCTGAAGTTCAGTTTTGGTGATAGAAGAAAAAACACAACATTGCCATAAATGTGCGTAAGTGTGACATGTATTTCTTTGCTGTCGGTGGTAATTGTATCTCTGCAAGATATAGTGAATAATATTACGTTTTCGTGTGTGCTTGGAATTTTTGCCCAAAGCTACACGAGGGCTATCTGCGCTAGACGTCCCTAATTTAGTAGTGTAAGACGAGAGGAAAGGCAGCTAGACATTACCACCTACCGCAAACTATTAGGCAACTCTTTTACCAAAGAATAGTGGGATTGGCCGTCACATTATAACGACTCCACTGCTGAAAATACGAGCATTTTTGATGTGCCGGGGGATTCTAACCTAACCAGCAACCCTCAAATTACGAGTCGAGTGGTCTAACCACCTGGCCATACCGGACCGTATAATATTACGTAATTACGTTGTTTAAACAAGGAATATAACGAATAATAACACTATATAACACAAACTGTGCTACTGGATAGAATGTGCTATTTCTTAATTGCTTATGTTGTAAAAGTACAGAAAATGGCCATTATTCCCTTCAAACTTTGCTTTTGTGACCTGGATAATGAAATTTAGAAATTAACCTATTTTATATGTAAAAACGGGCAAATCTGCGCATTTTCATTTACATGAGGTCTGTTTGTTTTGGAATTTCACACAAAGCTACTCGAGGGCTATCTGTGCTAGCCGTCCCTAATTTAGCAGTGTAAGACTAGAGGGAAGGCAGCTAGTCATCACCACCCACCGCCAACTCTTGGGCTACTCTTTTACCAACGAATAGTGGGATTGACCGTCACATTATACGTTCCCACGGCTGGGAGGGCGAGCATGTTTAGCGCGACGCGGGCTCGAACCCGCGACCCTCGGATTACGAGTCGCACGCCTTACACGCTTGGCCATGCCAGGCCCTACATGAGGTCTGAATAAAACAACATATGTATCAAGATTTACATGTATTTATACTAAAGTTATACAAAAATGAACAAAAATGTTTAGAAGTGAACAGTTTTTCGAGATTGTAGTGCGCTGCGGTGTTCCTGTTGTCCCAAAGTCAAAGATAACAGGGAAACTTGGGAAAGCCTTCTTGGAGACCCATCAGGAATGCCACCATTTTGAAGTCTTCGATAACCTCCCATCCATAGCGAACTTCATGGCTCTCTTTTCCCCCTCTGTAACATCCTGCAAAAGAGCAAAATAAAATTATTATGAAGAATAAATATATTTCATCCACAACTAATGTGTAAGAGGTTCATACAAAATATTTTATATGTGATATTTTTTTCTATACTATTGGAAATTAAAAGAAGATATTTAAATTTTAAAAGGTCTGAAATTTGGATAATATAAAATCTTACGACTCAAGCAAGCGAAAATTGTTCGTCTTACCTTCTAGAGTTTTTTTGCAGTGCTCGCGGGTGAAATGATGTGCCCAGGGTTTGTCTTGATCCCTGACAGACATGCTGAAATATACCTTGTAGGCTTCACACATTTTAATAGATGCTGTCACAGAGTACTTTTTCGCTCTTGTCTTGATAAATTGACCACATACATAGCAAAATGTGTCTGGAGAATGCTTGTAGCTTCTTGATGCCATCTCTGATAAAATCAGAGAGGTCTATGTGTTCACTTAGACAGCTAGAACTAAACTGAAGGGTTGAGTGGTAAGCCCCTGTACGTATATTACTATGGAAAATTCTAGAAAATTCTCGTAAGTTCTACAACATTCTAGAAAGTTTTTGAAAATTCGTGTAAGTTCGAGAAAATTCTCTACCAACTACTCAGCCCTGAATCTTCCTGGAATATTCTGGAAAATGGGTAAATTTGAAAATTTCATTTCTCAGGTCACAAAAGTAAAGTTTGAAGAGAACAATAGGTCTTTTCCACTTACTTTAGGCATAAGCAATTGGGAAATAACACTTTCTGTCCAGGAACAAGAAAAAGTAAACATTTTGTTACATTGTGTAATACATAGTTATATTATTTCTGCCACAACATATAGTGAAGGCTAATAAGTAGTTACTAGTGTGAAAACCTGACAACACAACTAAACTATTCTGTACACAACTGACAATACACAAAATAAATACAAAATTTCCTTTCTCAGGAATATGCTGCATATTGGTGCCTCTGGATAAAAGACTGAAACTTATGATTACCATGTGATAATATACACATCTGTTCTTCTTCTGAAGAAAATATGTTTTCTTCCCTACAGATAACTTCAGTCTGTTTTAACAGTTTTTTTTTGACAATAATAAATACAAAATTTCTTTCTCAGATGCTGCATATTGGTGCCTCTGGATGACTGAAACTTATGATTACCATGTGATAATATACACATCTGTTCTTCTTCTGAAGAAAATATGTTTTCTTCGCTACAGATAACAAACAGTTTTTTGTAATAATTCTCAATCCGATGGTTGCGGGTTCGAATCCCGGTCGCATCAAACATGCTTGCGTTTTCAGCCGTGGGGGCATTATAATGTGGCGGTCAATCCCACTATTCGTTTGTAAAAGAATAGTCTAAGAGTTAGCGGTGGGTGGTGATGACTAGCTGCCTCCCCTCTAGCCTTACACTGCTAGATTAGGGACGGCTAGCGCTGATAGCCCTCGTGTAGCTTTGTGCGAAATTCAAAAACAAACAAACAATAATACAGAACAGTTAACAGTATACAACAATACAGAACAAGTAAAGTACACAATAATATAGAATTGTTAACAATACACAACAGGACAATTAAAATACACAACAGCCTTTTCAGCTCAAACTAGGCCTAAAGTGCTGAAAGAGAATAACCAAGGTATCAAAGGACAACATTAAATAATTAATGTCCCTGGACCACATATAATCAAAATAACCTAATAAAGAATGAGTTAGGCCGTAAAAGAAAGCAAATCTCTAGTATTGTAGTGAATAGTTAGGCAGTAATCTCTACAAGAATGAAAAACTGTTAGAGCTGCTGTATGTTTTTTTAGGCCAAGTAGTTACTCCGTACTATCTGAAGATAATTAATTACAGATGTTGAATCCGTGTAATTATTTACAGATCCACGATGCCAATAATCATAGACAATACGTTTTAACATGGAATAATAATTTTATAGGCCTAATGACTTCCAGTTTAGGAGCCATATTCGCGAATTTGATAAATCTGTAAAATAATTGCTTGCAATTATTCTTAAAACCTAGAGCTATTAATGGATCGGGTTAAAATATTTACTCTATTCTAAATTATTACGTGTGTTTTTTAAAGGCCTAACAGCTATTAAGTAAAAGAATTTAAGTTATACTCGTTTCAATATATATTTGGCTTCCACAGTCTTTGTTTTACTGCCTATATCAAAATATTTGTTATAAATTGCACACGGAAATACTACATGGTATCATAAATTATTAAATATTTTATCTTTTAATATTTATATATATGCTTCATTATTTATTTTTAAAATAGTCAAATAATAGTAATAATATTATTTGTTGTGAACGTGCGACGGTGGTGCATATTTGAAAACGCGACAGTTATAAGGCTTAGCAACAAGTTACGAAGATTGTTCGTTTATCTTTTCATTGCGAAAAATTATATATTATCGATTCTTCGTGACAGACCAAAGCCACTTAAAGGATTTACAGCGAAAACGACACGTGCTTACCAAGAAATAGATACACTAAATACAAATATGATTATAAACTAGTGTTCTATTAAAATGTTTATTTCTACAGCAAGAATCTATAAAAGAAACATTCATCCTTTACTTTCCCCTAGACAGAACAAGATCACTGCTACGTTTGTGACCAACGTATTACTGACCGGTTTCTGCTTAAAGTCAATGGTCAATCGTGGCATGCCCACTGCCTCAGGTGTTGTGTATGTCAAGCTTTGCTGGACCGTCATCCTTCGTGTTTTATCAGGAACAACAATGTCTACTGTAGAACTGACTATACAAGGTGAGTGGATTGTTAGTGTCTAATGACATTGGAAAATCTAAGCGTAAATTTAAAGTGCTTATTAGTTGAGTTCCTGTTAATAGTCAACTAACTGCATAGGTAAGTAGTTAAGTACTGCTAGTAATTGTGCTTAGAAAATCTTAAGTAAGTAAGTAAGAGAAGATTGTTAAGTTCTAATTGCATATTTTTAACGTGTTACTTATTTTAATCGGATTAATTAATGTATTTCATTCTTAATGTTTCAGAAACGGTTAATAATTGTTATTTCGTTCTTGTTTTATTAATAATATTTTTGCAGAGATAAACGAGATGGATATTTCTGTCACTGCCCTCTGGATGTCAGATACGAAACCTGTTAAAAATTTAATCTAAGTCCGAGAAATGTAGGTATTTTAAAGACTGCGTCAGTTCCAATGTGAATTCTCATTTGACCGAATTTATCAACTAAATAATTGTCCTCTGACCCCATTCCAAATAATAGCATCAATAACACTACCTCCCACCCTCCAAAATGAATAAGGTATTTTTTCTCTATAAATTAACGCTGAATCTATGTTCAACATTCCGGTCATTGTAGCATTTTACACACACGTAAGTCTTACAGAATAAAACAGGTGTTCACTGAGTTATAAGCATGTTCATAAACACATCACGTTGTAAGACATTGTGAATTGTATTAAAATATGAAACGAGGTGAAATATAGTTTAAGGTAGGTTTAGGTCCGTAAACGTTAGTGAGTTATACAGAAATATATAAAATGATACGACTTATTGAGTTAACTGTGCGGTTAAACACGTTCTGAGCTATACACTAAGATATGTGACGAGGTGAATTATATATTAATGTAGGTTATCTATCCACAAGCCTTGTAAGTTTTACGCTAGAATGTTGATTATACATTAAAGTTAAGTGCTACTTGTGAGATAGTTTAGACTAGACATCAGTTGAAGGACCGACATGACTTATTTAAATACATCACATGTATTACAAAACGACAACAAATATACACTGTATTTTCGGAGGGTGGGGGTGGGGTGTATTCAAGTGGTTCCTAACAGGCTTGATGACAGCGCCGATGTGTAACAAAATCACTTATCTCCTTTATCAGTGTCCCGTATGTTACTTGTCTAGTATATCTGTTAGTTACCACTCAAAGCAACATTGACCATTACGTTAATAGCCCCAGTATGACTTCCACCGACGTCACTTCCTTAAAGGACGGGAGTAAGGAAGTGACTCCTTCCCCGTATATCACAGTCACACTTGTCTATGTGACTTTTGGCTGTACCATTATGAGCTACGGAACGAAACGATTTTTAGTAAAATATTAACATCCGGGTATTTTCAAGTTCAGAGTTTTAAATATATATGAATCTCAAGAGCAAATAGGAAACGTCACGGATCTATTAACCAATAACAGTGCCATATGTATTTTCTCCGGCGACCAATAAGAAAATCGCAGTATTGTAAACGTTATCACGGTAACTGTACGTTCGTGCTGGTGACCTTTCAGTCTGACAATACTTCTTCCTTAAAATCTGTATACAAATAAAACAAGTTATCAAGCGGGGGCTTATTTACTAGCATGCCCTGAACTTGAATCAGTGTTCACGGTTCGAATCTCGTTGTTGCAGTATCGCACTTCTCTCTTTAGGCGTGGGTAAATTATAAAGATGGTTCTTAAATTAACCAGATAAGAATAACTCAAGAATTGGCGGTTGGTGTTATTGGCTTTTGCTCAATCCTATTATGTATCGTCCCTTGTGTAGCTTTGCGTGACATTTTTTCTAAAACCAAACAAACTGATCACGATGCTATCAATAGTAGTACAGGTTTCTCGCCAGGGATTTCCTGGGTATATAAAAATCACATCACCAAGAAGAAGCTAATTCGCTAAAATAAATCACAGTATTTCGGTCTTTATGCTCGGGCCCGGCATAGCCAGGTGGTTAAGATACTTGACTTGTAATCCGAGGGTCGCGGGTTCAAATCCCCGTCACACCAAACATGCTCGCCCTTTTAGCCGTGGGGGCGTTATAATGTTACGGCCAATCCCAATATTCGTTGGTAAAAGAGTAGCATAAGAATTTGCTGGTGGATGGTAATAACTAGCTGCCTTCCATCTAGTCTTACACTGCTAAATTAGGGACGGCTGACGCAGATAGCCCGTGAGTAGCTTTGCGCGAAATTTAAAAAAACAAACTTGCTGCTCGAGACTGCGATTCGTTATTTCATTTCTCATCACCACACTTCATAATGTGAAAATTGAGAACCTAAACTGAGTTTCATTCTTTTTATTCGTCGCTGTTTTATGTTGTATTTCACCCATTTTCTTACGTTAGAAACAATTATTGTTATTACGTGGTTGAACAAAAAAACTCTCAGACCAGAGTTATAGAATAGAGAGAAACAACGTTAAACAGATATCGTGTTATTGTTTGTTTGTTTTTTCAGGCGAATTCTTTACAGTTATGCATAACAAATGTCTTTATATAAGAAGCAGAAGTCGCGTTTGATTTCAGAATTACGTAAATTACGCCTGTGTAAAAATAGGTTGCATTGGAAAATTTATGTTAAACGTATACGGTGACTGTATATTCTTGTATCCTCAAAGAAGCTATAAATCACATCACCTTAGATTCAAACGGCCGAGTGTATATGTTTAAAGATCTAACTTACGCATTGGTAAAGTTCTGTCAAGACAGCTGTTGCCTTGTCAACATGCTCTGAAGACTAACCTCATCTACGGAACAAATTGAAGTGGACTCTTTATACGTGTAATGCAAGCTGGACATCAGGTGGCCTCTCTTGTCCAGTACTTTTGATTTTCCTTCTCAGTTATTGGATTATTTGTGTTTGTGTGTGTGTATGGTGTTCATTCACGTTTGGTGATATCATTCCGTGAGGATTATAACAATCCACTGTCCGTGATTATTACAGATGTGTAGTATCCGTGACGCGAGTTCACACTCAGTTGGTTACATTCGTTTAGTATCTGTGATACATGAGTTTATCTTCTGGTGATTTCCTTTGTACAATATCCGTGACACATGACTTCACTTTTTGGTGACTTAATCTGTACAATATGCATAATGTCCGAGCTTACCTTCAGGTGATTTAATTCATACTATATCCATGATTTCCGAGATCATATTCCGGTGATTTCCTTTGTACAATATCCGTGACACATGACTTCACTTTTTGGTGACTTAATCTGTACAATATGCATAATGTCCGAGCTTACCTTCAGGTGATTTAATTCATACTATATCCATGATTTCCGAGCTCATATTCCGGTGATTTCATTTGTACAATATCCGTAATGTCCGAGCTCACCATCCAGGAATTTCCTTAAGTCACTGTTAAAGTGTGCGACCTTACCTTTAGACCATTTTATTTTTACAGTACATTCAACATTGTGGCTAATATATTTCCATAAACACAAATATATATCAGCCATTTGAAGTAAGCAGGACCGTTCTAATTAAGTAGGAGTCAATAAACTAAGAGGTCACTTTGAAACCGCCTCATTCGGGTCATTGTACAACCAGTTATATTAAGTCTGTTTTCCAAGACACACATTTATCATAACAACAACACCCAAACCAATGGTACAAATATTTTTGTGGAATTTCAGGTTTACTCTAATTGAAGTGTTGTTTCAGACACGATCGTCAGTAATTTAAAAAGTGAAGATTGTGTACTCGAGAAGTTTTAAACATACACACTGTGTACTCGAGAAGTTTTAAACATACACACTGTGTACAAAAGAAGTTTTAAACATACACACTGTGTACGAGAGAAGTTTTAAACATACACACTGTGTACTCGAGAAGTTTTAAACATACACACTGTGTACAAGAGAAGTTTTAAACATACAAACTGTGTACGAGAGAAGTTTTAAACATACACACTGTGTACGAAAGAAGTTGTAAACATACACACTGTGTACGAAAGAAGTTGTAAACACTGTGTACGAGAGAAGTTTTAAACATACACACTGTGTACTCGAGAAGTTTTAAACATACACACTGTGTACAAGAGAAGTTTTAAACATACACACTGTGTACGAGAGAAGTTTTAAACATACACACTGTGTACGAAAGAAGTTGTAAACATACACACTGTATACTAGAGAGTTTTAAACATACACACTGTGTAATGAGAGAAGTTTTAAACATACACACTGTGTACGAGAGAAGTTGTAAACATACACACTGTATACTAGAGAAGTTTTAAACATACACTGTGTACGAGAGAGTTGTAAACATACACACTGTGGACGAGAGAAGTTTTAAACATACACACTGTGTAGAGAGAAGTTTTAAACATAGACACTGTGTGAGAGAAGTTTTAAACATAGACACTGTGTACAGAGAGAGTTGTAAACACTGTGTACGAGAGAGTTTTAAACATACACACTGTATACTAGAGAAGTTTTAAACATACATACTGTGTACGAGAGAAGTTTTAAACATACACACTGTGTACGAGAGAAGTTGTAAACATACACACTGTGTACGAGAGAAGTTTTAAACATACATACTGTGTACGAGAGAAGTTTTAAACATACACAGTATGTATGTCCAGGAGGTTAGAAGGCTCGACTGGTAATCTGAATGTCGCGGGTTCAAATCCCCGTCACACCAAACATATTAGCCTTTTCAGCCGTGGGGGCGTTATAATGTTACGGCCAATCCCACTATTCGTTGATAAAAGAGTAACCCCAGAGGTGGTTGTGGATGTGGATGACTAGCTGCCTTTCCTCTAGTCTTGCACTGTTAAATTAAGTACATTTATCGCAGATAGCCTTCATGTAGCTGTGCGCAAAATTCGAAACAAACAAACTGTTTGCTGGGAAAATTCTAAATATATTTATTGTCTGTCGGAGAAAGATAAACTATTGAACTAGAAACAAAAATCGAGATAAACAATGGTTTTTAGTTGAAATCCTTTTGGGCAGAATTAGGGTAAATTAATCTGTGAGACCTTTTTAAGAGCTATATTTTTGTATGCCAACAATGCCGATTCGATTTTGTTACTCATGAGGATATATACCAGCCTACCCTCAAACTGAAATTCTTTAAGACAGGAATGGAATGAATTAACCTATAAGACCTTGGGCGTGATCAAATACATCAGTAGAAAGTGTATGACCTCCTGAGTCCAAAAGTGTAATTAGATCTGAAATCAATCAAGAAATGACGTGACTGTGAAGTTTGTACTTGAAAATCTCAGAAACGTTCTATCAGCCGTTATGCCGCGTCTAAAAATGATACTTTTGAAGGTCACGTGCATAAAATCTGCTAACTGGAGCATGTTTCGAAACACAAACAAACGAGTGAAACTTTTCACTCCTTGAACCAGTGTGAAACGTTTTTCCTTTCTGTGGCAGTGTGAAACATTTTCCCTAATTGTAGTGTGAAACACTTACATAGCTGGCTAATTAAATTCTGGGATTTTTTGAAATCCTAAATTATCAGTTTTCATGTACTTTGATTATATTTTTATAAACATATTGTTAATCCGTTAACAAAATCACATTTTCGTGTTTTCAGACTTTCTCTGGTTTATTCGATTTCGTTCTCAAGGTTATATTTAATTGTATTGACCTTTGTAACTGAAACTGACCACCATCATTGGCTAATATATAAAGCATAGCTGTATATTTTTACAACATTAGAGCATATATTTTTAACGCACTGTTGGTACTTTAACTAAAACATCATACACTCCCGAATGTGTTGCAGTATGAAGAAATTTAATTTATATTTATATATAAAGAACCAGTTTCAAAGTTAATAAAACATTTGTTGAGTGGTGTTTCAATGGGCACTGTAGTTTTTTTTGTGTGTGTACCCTTCAAAGCCCGTAGTCAAACAACATCAGACACTTGTTTCATAGTTTAATATCCCGTTATTTTGTACACACCTGCGTCTGTTGAGTCATTAGTGCAGGTTCACATAAGAAAAGTAGACCTTTGTTTATCACAAGCGAAACAACCCAAACTAACCAAACCTTTAGGTTCCTGGGTGAGGCTATATGTTAGGTTCCTGGGTGAGGCTACGTGGTAGGTTCCTGGGTGAGGCTACGTGTTAGGTTCCTGGGTGAGGCTACGTGTTAGGTTCCTGGGTGAGGCTACGTGGTGTTTGTTTGTTTTGGAATTTCTGGGTACTGAGGCTATCTGTGCTAGCCGTCCCTAATTTAGCAGTGTAAGACTAGAGGAAAAGCAGCTAGTCATCACCACCCACCGCCAACTCTTGGGCTACTCTTTTACCAACGAATAGTGGGATTGACTGTAACATTACACACCCCCACGGCTGGGAGGGCGAGCATGTTTAGCGCGACGCGGGCGCGAACCCGCGACCCTCGGATTACGAGTCCCACGTCTTACGCGCTTGGCCATGCCAGGCCATGTTCCTGGGTGAGGCTACATGTTAGGTTCCTGGGTGAGGCTACGTGTTAGGTTCCTGGGTGAGGCTACATGTTAGGTTTCTGGGTGAGGCTACGTGTTAGGTTCCTGGGTGAGGCTACGTGTTATATGATATACACGATAGATAGATCAAAGTAATTTTAACGTGGAAATCAACTTTTTTTTTTTTTTTTTACTTTTAACTCACGAAATTAATATCTGTCGTAAAGGTAACAATTCTTGTGTACGACGAACAGGAAAAAAAATATTATTTCGGGTCTTTGTGAGAGAGAATACCAGAAATATTAGTTTCCTTAATCTTGTTAAGAACGAAGCTACATGATGGACTTTCTGTGTTTAATATAAATGATTCGCTATAGTAACTCCTCAAACTAACTGTTGAGTCAGTGGCTAGTGTTGGCACAATGAAATGTGTTGTTGTTTTTTTAGTTTCTTGAACTAACTCTTCGATCTGAAACAGCACAACACTTGTAGTTGTCGAGCAGCTATTTACCACATTTCTCCAAGGTTTGTGCTCGTATCTAACACGCCACTATTAACCACAACGTTAGAAAAACATCGAAACTGAAACCATGACCATCACTAGGGATACATCAAGTAGTGAACCTAGTTGTCTGATACTCTCACATTCGAATTATGAAATTTGTGTTGGATCGCGAAAACTAATACATGGATATTTCTTCTGCACCCTGCTCTTGAAGGTCACCGCAAGATGTCGCTTTTAGATACTTTCTGTGGAATAATTTATCATGTCCTTCTTTCTTTCAGACCCTCAAAGTTTTTGTCTACGAAAACGAATGACCCTCAGTTTCTCAGAAATGGACACGCTATCGTAGTGGTCCGCATGGTGTCTTCAGTTTACGGGACACAGAACGACGAGTGCCAGGTCACCTGGTACAAGTTTTTGTCACCAGGGGGTGGCAAGGGAATGCGCGTAGCACTCAAACGGTGATGAATCCGCAGTAGAGACTCCCCTGGGAAAAACAGATGGCATCGTAACTCAGACCGTACACGGTTTGTAGAAGGTTTCCACACCTTCGCTACTCCTACAGGTCAGAGAGAAGGCTTACTTTCCGACGAACACGAACTGTGACAGCTGAACAGGGCTCGGCTGCGCTCCGATCGTTTTAAAGCGTGACATTTAATCCACCTGCCGGGGGGCACGGAATGTGACAGGAGGGCGGAGATTAACATGCATTAAAGAGAAATGACGTTTTTTTTTTTGTTTCACAAAGAAGGTTAGTACTGAAGGTGTAAGAAAACATTATTCAATAGCAAAAGTTAATTTCACATTCAGGGTCCGAGAGCCAAAACCTTTGGCCAAAAGTTTTTCTCACGGTAAGCTGTGAAAAAGCGCATTTAGTTAAAGTACATTGTTATTATAAGTTGTCAGGAACTTTAACACGACTGGCTTCGTTCGTGTATACCACATGCAGGCGAATGGCAACATTGGTTGTGGGATCAGACACAGAAAGTGTTAGTGGATACGTTTCTAAGCATCACCTTTGGCTGTGGGATTAGACACTGATATTTTAGGCGGATATATTTCTAAACACCAACTTTGACTGTGGGATTAGACACTGATATTTTAGACGGATATATTTTTAAACACTAACTTTAACTGTGAAATTAGACACTGATATTTCAGGTGGATATATTTCCAGATACCAACTTTAACTGTGAAATTAGATTGATATCTTAGGCGGATATATTTCTAAAACTAACTTGAACTGTGAAATTAGACACTGATATTTCAGGCGGATATATTTCTAAAACTAACTTTAACTGTGAAATTAGACACTGATATTTCAGGCGGATATATTTCTAAAACTAACTTTAACTGTGAAATTAGACACTCTAATTTCAGGCGGATATATTTCTAAACACCAACTTTAACTGTGAAATTAGATTGATATTTTAGGCGGATATATTTCTAAACACTAACTTTAACTGTGAAATTAGACACTGATATTTCAGGCGGATATATTTTTAAACACTAACTTTAACTGTAAAATTAGACACTGATATTTCAGGCGGATATATTTCTAAAACTAACTTTAACTGTGAAATTAGATTGATATTTTAGGCGGATATATTTCTAAACACTAACTTTAACTGTGAAATTAGACACTGTAATTTCAGGCGGATATATTTCTAAACACCAACTTTAACTGTGAAATTAGATTGATATTTTAGGCGGATATATTTCTAAACACTAACTTTAACTGTGAAATTAGACACTGATATTTCAGGCGGATATATTTTAAACACTAACTTTCACTGTGAAATTAGACACTGATATTTCAGGTGGATATATTTCTAAACACCAACTTTAACTGTGAAATCAGACACTGATATTTCATGCGGATATATTTCTAAACACCAACTTTAACTGTGAAATTAGACACTGATATTTCAGGCGGATATATTTCTAAACACCAACTTTAACTGTGAAATTAGACACTGATATTTCAGGCGGATATATTTCTAAACACTAACTTTAACTGTGAAATTAGACACTGTTATTTCAGACGGATATATTTCTAAACACTAACTTTAACTGTGAAATTAGACACTGTAATTTCAGGCGGATATATTTCTAAACACCAACTTTAACTGTGAAATTAGATTGATATTTTAGGCGGATATATTTCTAAACACTAACTTTAACTGTGAAATTAGACACTGATATTTCAGGCGGATATATTTTTAAACACTAACTTTAACTGTGAAATTAGACACTGATATTTCAGGTGGATATATTTCTAAACACCAACTTTAACTGTGAAATTAGACACTGATATTTCATGCGGATATATTTCTAAACACTAACTTTAACTGTGAAATTAGACACTGATATTTCAGGCGGATATATTTCTAAACACCAGCTTTAACTGTGAAATTAGACACTGATATTTCAGGTGGATATATTTCTAAACACCAAGTTTGACTGTGGGATTAGATACTTTCAATGTTAGTGGATATAATCCTAAATAACAAGTGTGTCGGAACGATTATTAAAAATATAATGTTGGTTGGTATAATAAGCTAATATCATAACTGAAGGACTAGCATCACTATACTGCCACTGGAACTGTGTTAAAATACTGTCGACATCTGTCATACTAGTATCAGTATAATCAAGATAAGCTATAGTGGTAACAAGGACTTAAAATTAACACCATTACACTAGTGTTAGGTATATGTTGATAAGACGACTATGATTGTGAGATTAACACCATTACTCTACTGTTAGGTATATGTTGATAAGACAGCTATGATTGTGAGATTAACACCATTACACTACTGTTAGGTATATGTTGATAAGACAACTATGGTTGTGAGATTAACACCATTACACTACTGTTAGGTATATGTTGATAAGACAACTATGATTGTGAGATTAACACCATTACACTACTGTTGGGTATATGTTGATAAGACAACTATGATTGTGAGATTAACACCATTACTCTACTGTTAGGTATATGTTGATAAGACAGCTATGATTGTGAGATTAACACCATTACTCTACTGTTAGGTATATGTTGATAAGACAACTATGGTTGTGAGATTAACACCATTACTCTACTGTTAGATATATGTTGATAAGACAACTATGATTGTGAGATTAACACCATTACACTACTGTTAGGTATATGTTGATAAGACAACTATGATTGTGAGATTAACACCATTACTCTACTGTTAGGTATATGTTGATAAGACAACTATGATTGTGAGATTAACACCATTACACTACTGTTAGGTATATGTTGATAAGACAACTATGATTGTGAGATTAACACCATTACACTACTGTTAGGTATATGTTGATAAGACAACTATGATTGTGAGATTAACACCATTACACTACTGTTAGGTATATGTTGATAAGACAACTATGATTGTGAGATTAACACCATTACACTACTGTTAGGTATATGTTGATAAGACAACTATGATTGTGAGATTAACACCATTACACTACTGTTAGGTATATGTTGATAAGACAACTATGATTGTGAGATTAACACCATTACACTACTGTTAGGTATATGTTGATAAGACAACTATGGTTGTGAGATTAACACCATTACTCTACTGTTGGGTATATGTTGATAAGACAACTATGATTGTGAGATTAACACCATTACTCTACTGTTAGGTATATGTTGATAAGACAACTATGATTGTGAGATTAACAGATTACACACCAGGTTACTTACACTACTGTTAGGTATATGTTGATAAGACAACTATGGTTGTGAGATTAATACCATTGCTCTACTGTTAGGTATATGTTGATAAGACAACTATGATTGTGAGATTAACACCATTACTCTACTGTTAGGTATATGTTGATAAGACAACTATGGTTGTGAGATTAACACCATTACGCTACTGTTAGGTATATGTGGATAAGACAACTATGATTGTGAGATTAACACCATTACTCTACTGTTAGGTATATGTTGATAAGACAACCATGATTGTGAGATTAACACCATTACTCTACTGTTAGGTATATGTTGATAAGACAACTATGATTGTGAGATTAACACCATTACACTACTTTAGGTATATGTTGATAAGACAACTATGGTTGTGAGATTAACAACATTACACCACTGTTAGGTATATGTTGATAAGACAACCATGATTGTGAGATTAACACCATTACCTCTACTGTTAGGTATATGTGGATAAGACAACTATGATTGTGAGATTAACAATCCATTACACTACTGTTAGGTATATGTTGATAAGACAACTATGATTGTGAGATTAACACCATTACACTACTGTTAGGTATATGTTGATAAGACAACTATGATTGTGAGATTAACACCATTACTCTACTGTTAGGTATATGTTGATAAGACAACTATGATTGTGAGATTAACACCATTACACTACTGTTAGGTATATGTTGATAAGACAACTATGATTGTGAGATTAACACCATTACACTACTGTTAGGTATATGTTGATAAGACAACTATGGTTGTGAGATTAACACCATTACACTACTGTTAGGTATATGTTGATAAGACAACTATGATTGTGAGATTAACACCATTACTCTACTGTTAGGTATATGTTGATAAGACAACTATGATTGTGAGATTAACACCATTACACTACTGTTAGGTATATGTTGATAAGACAACTATGATTGTGAGATTAACACCATTACACTACTGTTAGGTATATGTTGATAAGACAACTATGATTGTGAGATTAACACCATTACACTACTGTTAGGTATATGTTGATAAGACAACTATGGTTGTGAGATTAACACCATTACGCTACTGTTAGGTATATGTGATAAGACAACTATGATTGTGAGATTAACACCATTACTCTACTGTTAGGTATATGTTGATAAGACAACTATGATTGTGAGATTAACATCATTACACTACTGTTAGGTATATGTTGATAAGACAACTATGATTGTGAGATTAACACCATTACACTACTGTTAGGTATATGTTGATAAGACAACTATGATTGTGAGATTAACACCATTACACTACTGTTAGGTATATGTTGATAAGACAACTATGGTTGTGAGATTAACACCATTACACTACTGTTAGGTATATGTTGATAAGACAACTATGGTTGTGAGATTAATACCATTGCTCTACTGTTAGGTATATGTTGATAAGACAACTATGATTGTGAGATTAACACCATTACACTACTGTTAGGTATATGTTGATAAGACAACTATGATTGTGAGATTAACACCATTACACTACTGTTAGGTATATGTTGATAAGACAACTATGGTTGTGAGATTAACACCATTACACTACTGTTAGGTATATGTTGATAAGACAACTATGATTGTGAGATTAACACCATTACTCTACTGTTAGGTATATGTGGATAAGACAACTATGATTGTGAGATTAACACCATTACTCTACTGTTAGGTATATGTTGATAAGACAACTATGATTGTGAGATTAACACCATTACTCTACTGTTAGGTATATGTTGATAAGACAACTATGATTGTGAGATTAACACCATTACTCTAGTGTTAGGTATATGTTGATAAGACAACTATGATTGTGAGATTAACACCATTACACTACTGTTAGGTATATGTTGATAAGACAACTATGATTGTGAGATTAACACCATTACACTACTGTTAGGTATATGTTGATAAGACAACTATGATTGTGAGATTAACACCATTACACTACTGTTAGGTATATGTTGATAAGACAACTATGATTGTGAGATTAACACCATTACACTACTGTTAGGTATATGTTGATAAGACAACTATGATTGTGAGATTAACACCATTACTCTACTGTTAGGTATATGTTGATAAGACAACTATGATTGTGAGATTAACACCATTACACTACTGTTGGGTATATGTTGATAAGACAACTATGATTGTGAGATTAACACCATTACACTACTGTTAGGTATATGTTGATAAGACAACTATGATTGTGAGATTAACACCATTACACTACTGTTAGGTATATGTTGATAAGACAACTATGGTTGTGAGATTAACACCATTACGCTACTGTTAGGTATATGTTGATAAGACAACTATGATTGTGAGATTAACACCATTACTCTACTGTTAGGTATATGTTGATAAGACAACTATGATTGTGAGATTAACACCATTACACTACTGTTAGGTATATGTTGATAAGACAACTATGATTGTGAGATTAACACCATTACACTACTGTTAGGTATATGTTGATAAGACAACTATGATTGTGAGATTAACACCATTACACTACTGTTAGGTATATGTTGATAAGACAACTATGGTTGTGAGATTAACACCATTACACTACTGTTAGGTATATGTTGATAAGACAACTATGATTGTGAGATTAACACCATTACACTACTGTTAGGTATATGTTGATAAGACAACTATGATTGTGAGATTAACACCATTACTCTACTGTTAGGTATATGTTGATAAGACAACTATGGTTGTGAGATTAACACCATTACTCTACTGTTAGGTATATGTTGATAAGACAACTATGGTTGTGAGATTAACACCATTACTCTACTGTTAGGTATATGTTGATAAGACAACTATGATTGTGAGATTAACACCATTACACTACTGTTAGGTATATGTTGATAAGACAACTATGGTTGTGAGATTAACACCATTACACTACTGTTAGGTATATGTTGATAAGACAACTATGATTGTGAGATTAACACCATTACACTACTGTTAGGTATATGTTGATAAGACAACTATGATTGTGAGATTAACACCATTACTCTACTGTTAGGTATATGTTGATAAGACAACTATGATTGTGAGATTAACACCATTACACTACTGTTAGGTATATGTTGATAAGACAACTATGATTGTGAGATTAACACCATTACACTACTGTTAGGTATATGTTGATAAGACAACTATGGTTGTGAGATTAACACCATTACACTACTGTTAGGTATATGTTGATAAGACAACTATGGTTGTGAGATTAACACCATTACTCTACTGTTAGGTATATGTTGATAAGACAACTATGATTGTGAGATTAACACCATTACACTACTGTTAGGTATATGTTGATAAGACAACTATGATTGTGAGATTAACACCATTACACTACTGTTAGGTATATGTTGATAAGACAACTATGATTGTGAGATTAACACCATTACACTACTGTTAGGTATATGTTGATAAGACAACTATGATTGTGAGATTAACACACATTACACCACTGTTAGGTATATGTTGATAAGACAACTATGGTTGTGAGATTAACACCATTACACTACTGTTAGGTATATGTTGATAAGACAACTATGATTGTGAGATTAACACCATTACTCTACTGTTAGGTATATGTTGATAAGACAACTATGATTGTGAGATTAACACCATTACACTACTGTTAGGAAAATGTATATGTTGATTAACCCCATTGCACTACAGGTACTATGATTGTGAGATTAACACCATTACTCTACTGTTAGGTATATGTTGATAAGACAACTATGATTGTGAGATTAACACCATTACTCTAGTGTTAAATATATGTTGATAAGACAACTATGATTGTGAGATTAACACCATTACACTACTGTTAGGTATATGTTGATAAGACAACTATGGTTGTGAGATTAACACCATTACTCTACTGTTAGATATATGTTGATAAGACAACTATGATTGTGAGATTAACACCATTACACTACTGTTAGGTATATGTTGATAAGACAACTATGATTGTGAGATTAACACCATTACACTACTGTTAGGTATATGTTGATAAGACAACTATGATTGTGAGATTAACACCATTACACTACTGTTAGGTATATGTTGATAAGACAACTATGGTTGTGAGATTAACACCATTACTCTACTGTTAGGTATATGTTGATAAGACAACTATGATTGTGAGATTAACACCATTACTCTACTGTTAGGTATATGTTGATAAGACAACTATGATTGTGAGATTAACACCATTACACTACTGTTAGGTATATGTTGATAAGACAACTATGATTGTGAGATTAACACCATTACACTACTGTTAGGTATATGTTGATAAGACAACTATGATTGTGAGATTAACACCATTACTCTACTGTTAGGTATATGTTGATAAGACAACTATGATTGTGAGATTAACACCATTACACTACTGTTAGGTATATGTTGATAAGACAACTATGATTGTGAGATTAACACCATTACACTACTGTTAGGTATATGTTGATAAGACAACTATGATTGTGAGATTAACACCATTACACTAGTGTTAGATATATGTTGATAAGACAACTATGATTGTGAGATTAACACCATTACACTACTGTTAGGTATATGTTGATAAGACAACTATGATTGTGAGATTAACACCATTACTCTACTGTTAGGTATATGTTGATAAGACAACTATGATTGTGAGATTAACACCATTACTCTACTGTTAGGTATATATTGATAAGACAACTATGATTGTGAGATTAACACCATTACACTACTGTTAGGTATATGTTGATAAGACAACTATGATTGTGAGATTAACACCATTACTCTACTGTTGGGTATATGTTGATAAGACAACTATGATTGTGAGATTAACACCATTACACTACTGTTAGGTATATGTTGATAAGACAACTATGATTGTGAGATTAACACCATTACACTACTGTTAGGTATATGTTGATAAGACAACTATGATTGTGAGATTAACACCATTACACTACTGTTAGGTATATGTTGATAAGACAACTATGGTTGTGAGATTAACACCATTACTTTAGTGTTAGATATATGTTGATAAGACAACTATGATTGTGAGATTTCCACCATTACACTACTGTTAGGTATATGTTGATAAGACAACTATGGTTGTGAGATTAACACCATTACTCTACTGTTAGGTATATGTTGATAAGACAACTATGATTGTGAGATTAACACCATTACTCTACTGTTAGGTATATGTTGATAAGACAACTATGATTGTGAGATTAACACCATTACTCTAGTGTTAGATATATGTTGATAAGACAACTATGATTGTGAGATTAACACCATTACTGTGTTAGATATATGTTGATAAGACAACTATGATTGTGAGATTAACACCATTACTCTGTGTTACTATATGTTGATAAAACAACTATGATTGTGAGATTAACACCATTACACTACTCTTGGGTATATGTTGATAAGACAACTATGATTGTGAGATTAACACCATTACTCTAGTGTTAGATATATGTTGATAAGACAACTATGATTGTGAGATTAACACCATTACACTACTGTTAGGTATATGTTGATAAGACAACTATGATTGTGAGATTAACACCATTACACTACTATTAGGTATATGTTGATAAGACAACTATGATTGTGAGATTAACACCATTACACTACTGTTGGGTATATGTTGATAAGACAACTATGGTTGTGAGATTAACACCATTACTTTAGTGTTAGATATATGTTGATAAGACAACTATGGTTGTGAGATTAACACCATTACTCTACTGTTAGGTATATGTTGATAAGACAACTATGGTTGTGAGATTAACACCATTACTCTACTGTTAGGTATATGTTGATAAGACAACTATGGTTGTGAGATTAACACCATTACTCTACTGTTAGGTATATGTTGATAAGACAACTATGATTGTGAGATTAACACCATTACACTACTGTTAGGTATATGTTGATAAGACAACTATGATTGTGAGATTAACACCATTACACTACTGTTAGGTATATGTTGATAAGACAACTATGGTTGTGAGATTAACACCATTACTCTACTGTTAGGTATATGTTGATAAGACAACTATGATTGTGAGATTAACACCATTACACTACTGTTCGGTATATGTTGATAAGACAACTATGATTGTGAGATTAACACCATTACACTACTGTTAGGTATATGTTGATAAGACAACTATGATTGTGAGATTAACACCATTACACTACTGTTAGGTATATGTTGATAAGACAACTATGGTTGTGAGATTAACACCATTACGCTACTGTTAGGTATATGTGGATAAGACAACTATGATTGTGAGATTAACACCATTACTCTACTGTTAGGTATATGTTGATAAGACAACTATGATTGTGAGATTAACACCATTACACTACTGTTAGGTATATGTTGATAAGACAACTATGATTGTGAGATTAACACAATTACACTACTGTTAGGTATATGTTGATAAGACAACTATGATTGTGAGATTAACACCATTACTCTACTGTTAGGTATATGTGGATAAGACAACTATGATTGTGAGATTAACACCATTACTCTACTGTTAGGTATATGTTGATAAGACAACTATGATTGTGAGATTAACATCATTACGCTACTGTTAGGTATATGTGGATAAGACAACTATGATTGT
Organism: Tachypleus tridentatus; assembly: GCF_004210375.1. Classification (NCBI taxonomy): domain Eukaryota; kingdom Metazoa; phylum Arthropoda; class Merostomata; order Xiphosura; family Limulidae; genus Tachypleus; species Tachypleus tridentatus. The sequence continues at coordinate 12,839,207 of NC_134834.1, forward strand.
GAGATTAACACCATTACTCTAGTGTTAGGTATATGTTGATAAGACAACTATGATTGTGAGATTAACATCATTACACTACTGTTGGGTATATGTTGATAAGACAACTATGATTGTGAGATTAACACCATTACACTACTGTTAGGTATATGTTGATAAGACAACTATGGTTGTGAGATTAACACCATTACACTACTGTTAGGTATATGTTGATAAGACAACTATGGTTGTGAGATTAACACCATTACTCTACTGTTAGGTATATGTTGATAAGACAACTATGATTGTGAGATTAACACCATTACTCTTGTGTTAGATATATGTTGATAAGACAACTATGATTGTGAGATTAACACCATTACACTACTGTTAGATATATGTTGATAAGACAACTATGATTGTGAGATTAACACCATTACTCTAGTGTTAGATATATGTTGATAAGACAACTATGATTGTGAGATTAACACCATTCTCTCGTGTTAGATATATGTTGATAAGACAACTATGATTGTGAGATTAACACCATTACTCTAGTGTTAGGTATATGTTGATAAGACAACTATGATTGTGAGATTAACACCATTACACTACTGTTAGGTATATGTTGATAAGACAACTATGATTGTGAGATTAACACCATTACACTACTGTTAGGTATATGTTGATAAGACAACTATGATTGTGAGATTAACACCATTACACTACTGTTAGGTATATGTTGATAAGACAACTATGGTTGTGAGATTAACACCATTACTTTAGTGTTAGATATATGTTGATAAGACAACTATGATTGTGAGATTTCCACCATTACACTACTGTTAGGTATATGTTGTTAAGAAAACTATGGTTGTGAGATTAACACCATTACTCTACTGTTAGGTATATGTTGATAAGACAACTATGATTGTGAGATTAACACCATTACTCTAGTGTTAGATATATGTTGATAAGACAACTATGATTGTGAGATTAACACCATTACTCTAGTGTTAGATATATGTTGATAAGACAACTATGATTGTGAGATTAACACCATTACTCTACTGTTAGGTATATGTTGATAAGACAACTATGATTGTGAGATTAACACCATTACTCTAGTGTTAGATATATGTTGATAAGACAACTATGATTGTGAGATTAACACCATTACACTACTGTTAGGTATATGTTGATAAGACAACTATGATTGTGAGATTAACACCATTACACTACTATTAGGTATATGTTGATAAGACAACTATGATTGTGAGATTAACACCATTACACTACTGTTAGGTATATGTTGATAAGACAACTATGGTTGTGAGATTAACACCATTACTTTAGTGTTAGATATATGTTGATAAGACAACTATGGTTGTGAGATTAACACCATTACTCTACTGTTAGGTATATGTTGATAAGACAACTATGGTTGTGAGATTAACACCATTACTCTACTGTTAGGTATATGTTGATAAGACTACTATGATTGTCAGATTAACACCATTACTCTAGTGTTAGGTATATGTTGATAGGACAACTATGATTGTGAGATTAACATCATTACACTACTGTTAGGTATATGTTGATAAGACGACTATGATTGTGAGATTAACACCATTACACTACTGTTAGGTATATGTTGATAAGACAACTATGGTTGTGAGATTAATACCATTGCTCTACTGTTAGGTATATGTTGATAAGACAACTATGATTGTGAGATTAACACCATTACACTACTGTTCGGTATATGTTGATAAGACAACTATGATTGTGAGATTAACACCATTACACTACTGTTAGGTATATGTTGATAAGACAACTATGATTGTGAGATTAACACCATTACACTACTGTTAGGTATATGTAGATAAGACAACTATGGTTGTGAGATTAACACCATTACGCTACTGTTAGGTATATGTGGATTAGACAACTATGATTGTGAGATTAACACCATTACTCTACTGTTAGGTATATGTTGATAAGACAACTATGATTGTGAGATTAACATCATTACACTACTGTTAGGTATATGTTGATAAGACAACTATGATTGTGAGATTAACACAATTACACTACTGTTAGGTATATGTTGATAAGACAACTATGGTTGTGAGATTAACACCATTACTCTACTGTTAGGTATATGTTGATAAGACAACTATGGTTGTGAGATTAACACCATTACTCTACTGTTAGGTATATGTTGATAAGACAACTATGATTGTGAGATTAACACCATTACTCTACTGTTAGGTATATGTTGATAAGACAACTATGATTGTGAGATTAACACCATTACACTACTGTTAGGTATATGTTGATAAGACAACTATGGTTGTGAGATTAATACCATTGCTCTACTGTTAGGTATATGTTGATAAGACAACTATGATTGTGAGATTAACACCATTACACTACTGTTCGGTATATGTTGATAAGACAACTATGATTGTGAGATTAACACCATTACACTACTGTTAGGTATATGTTGATAAGACAACTATGATTGTGAGATTAACACCATTACACTACTGTTAGGTATATGTTGATAAGACAACTATGATTGTGAGATTAACACCATTACACTACTGTTAGGTATATGTTGATAAGACAACTATGATTGTGAGATTAACACCATTACTCTACTGTTGGGTATATGTTGATAAGACAACTATGATTGTGAGATTAACATCATTACTCTACTGTTAGGTATATGTTGATAAGACAACTATGATTGTGAGATTAACACCATTACACTACTGTTAGGTATATGTTGATAAGACAACTATGATTGTGAGATTAACACCATTACACTACTGTTAGGTATATGTTGATAAGACAACTATGATTGTGAGATTAACATCATTACACTACTGTTAGGTATATGTTGATAAGACAACTATGATTGTGAGATTAACACCATTACACTACTGTTGGGTATATGTTGATAAGACAACTATGGTTGTGAGATTAACACCATTACACTACTGTTGGGTATATGTTGATAAGACAACTATGATTGTGAGATTAACACCATTACTCTACTGTTGGGTATATGTTGATAAGACAACTATGATTGTGAGATTAACACCATTACACTACTGTTAGGTATATGTTGATAAGACAACTATGATTGTGAGATTAACACCATTACACTACTGTTAGGTATATGTTGATAAGACAACTATGATTGTGAGATTAACACCATTACACTACTGTTGGGTATATGTTGATAAGACAACTATGGTTGTGAGATTAACACCATTACACTACTGTTAGGTATATGTTGATAAGACAACTATGATTGTGAGATTAACACCATTACTCTACTGTTAGGTATATGTTGATAAGACAACTATGATTGTGAGATTAACACCATTACACTACTGTTAGGTATATGTTGATAAGACAACTATGATTGTGAGATTAACACCATTACACTACTGTTAGGTATATGTTGATAAGACAACTATGATTGTGAGATTAACACCATTACACTACTGTTAGGTATATGTGGATAAGACAACTATGATTGTGAGATTAACACCATTACTCTACTGTTAGGTATATGTTGATAAGACAACTATGATTGTGAGATTAACACCATTACACTACTGTTAGGTATATGTTGATAAGACAACTATGATTGTGAGATTAACACCATTACACTACTGTTAGGTATATGTTGATAAGACAACTATGATTGTGAGATTAACACCATTACTCTACTGTTAGGTATATGTTGATAAGACAACTATGATTGTGAGATTAACACCATTACTCTACTGTTAGATATATGTTGATAAGACAACTATGATTGTGAGATTAACACCATTACTCTACTGTTAGGTATATGTTGATAAGACAACTATGATTGTGAGATTAACACCATTACTCTACTGTTAGGTATATGTTGATAAGACAACTATGATTGTGAGATTAACACCATTACTCTAGTGTTAGATATATGTTGATAAGACAACTATGATTGTGAGATTAACACCATTACACTACTGTTAGGTATATGTTGATAAGACAACTATGATTGTGAGATTAACACCATTACACTACTATTAGGTATATGTTGATAAGACAACTATGATTGTGAGATTAACACCATTACACTACTGTTAGGTATATGTTGATAAGACAACTATGGTTGTGAGATTAACACCATTACTTTAGTGTTAGATATATGTTGATAAGACAACTATGGTTGTGAGATTAACACCATTACTCTACTGTTAGGTATATGTTGATAAGACAACTATGATTGTGAGATTAACACCATTACTCTACTGTTAGGTATATGTTGATAAGACAACTATGATTGTGAGATTAACACCATTACTCTACTGTTAGGTATATGTTGATAAGACAACTATGATTGTGAGATTAACACCATTACACTACTGTTAGGTATATGTTGATAAGACAACTATGATTGTGAGATTAACACCATTACACTACTGTTAGGTATATGTTGATAAGACAACTATGGTTGTGAGATTAACACCATTACTCTACTGTTAGGTATATGTTGATAAGACAACTATGATTGTGAGATTAACACCATTACACTACTGTTAGGTATATGTTGATAAGACAACTATGATTGTGAGATTAACACCATTACACTACTGTTAGGTATATGTTGATAAGACAACTATGATTGTGAGATTAACACCATTACACTACTGTTAGGTATATGTAGATAAGACAACTATGGTTGTGAGATTAACACCATTACGCTACTGTTAGGTATATGTTGATAAGACAACTATGATTGTGAGATTAACACCATTACTCTACTGTTGGGTATATGTTGATAAGACAACTATGATTGTGAGATTAACATCATTACACTACTGTTAGGTATATGTTGATAAGACAACTATGATTGTGAGATTAACACAATTACACTACTGTTAGGTATATGTTGATAAGACAACTATGGTTGTGAGATTAACACCATTACTCTTCTGTTAGGTATATGTTGATAAGACAACTATGGTTGTGAGATTAACACCATTACTCTACTGTTAGGTATATGTTGATAAGACAACTATGATTGTCAGATTAACACCATTACTCTAGTGTTAGGTATATGTTGATAGGACATTGATTGTGAGATTAACATCATTACACTACTGTTAGGTATATGTTGATAAGACGACTATGATTGTGAGATTAACACCATTACACTACTGTTAGGTATATGTTGATAAGACAACTATGGTTGTGAGATTAATACCATTGCTCTACTGTTAGGTATATGTTGATAAGACAACTATGATTGTGAGATTAACACCATTACACTACTGTTCGGTATATGTTGATAAGACAACTATGATTGTGAGATTAACACCATTACACTACTGTTAGGTATATGTTGATAAGACAACTATGATTGTGAGATTAACACCATTACACTACTGTTAGGTATATGTAGATAAGACAACTATGGTTGTGAGATTAACACCATTACGCTACTGTTAGGTATATGTGGATTAGACAACTATGATTGTGAGATTAACACCATTACTCTACTGTTAGGTATATGTTGATAAGACAACTATGATTGTGAGATTAACATCATTACACTACTGTTAGGTATATGTTGATAAGACAACTATGATTGTGAGATTAACACCATTACACTACTGTTAGGTATATGTTGATAAGACAACTATGGTTGTGAGATTAACACCATTACACTACTGTTAGGTATATGTTGATAAGACAACTATGATTGTGAGATTAACACCATTACACTACTGTTGGGTATATGTTGATAAGACAACTATGATTGTGAGATTAACACCATTACACTACTGTTAGGTATATGTTGATAAGACAACTATGGTTGTGAGATTAACACCATTACACTACTGTTAGGTATATGTTGATAAGACAACTATGGTTGTGAGATTAACACCATTGCTCTACTGTTAGGTATATGTTGATAAGACAACTATGATTGTGAGATTAACACCATTACACTACTGTTAGGTATATGTTGATAAGACAACTATGATTGTGAGATTAACACCATTACACTACTGTTAGGTATATGTTGATAAGACAACTATGATTGTGAGATTAACACCATTACACTACTGTTAGGTATATGTTGATAAGACAACTATGGTTGTGAGATTAACACCATTACACTACTGTTAGGTATATGTTGATAAGACAACTATGATTGTGAGATTAACACCATTACTCTACTGTTAGGTATATGTTGATAAGACAACTATGATTGTGAGATTAACACCATTACACTACTGTTAGGTATATGTTGATAAGACAACTATGATTGTGAGATTAACACCATTACACTACTGTTAGGTATATGTTGATAAGACAACTATGATTGTGAGATTAACACCATTACACTACTGTTAGGTATATGTTGATAAGACAACTATGGTTGTGAGATTAACACCATTACACTACTGTTAGGTATATGTTGATAAGACAACTATGATTGTGAGATTAACACCATTACACTACTGTTGGGTATATGTTGATAAGACAACTATGGTTGTGAGATTAACACCATTACTCTACTGTTAGGTATATGTTGATAAGACAACTATGGTTGTGAGATTAACACCATTACTCTACTGTTAGGTATATGTTGATAAGACAACTATGATTGTGAGATTAACACCATTACACTACTGTTAGGTATATGTTGATAAGACAACTATGGTTGTGAGATTAACACCATTACGCTACTGTTAGGTATATGTGGATAAGACAACTATGATTGTGAGATTAACACCATTACTCTACTGTTAGGTATATGTGGATAAGACAACTATGATTGTGAGATTAACACCATTACTCTACTGTTAGGTACATGTTGATAAGACAACTATGATTGTGAGATTAACATCATTACGCTACTGTTAGGTATATGTGGATAAGACAACTATGATTGTGAGATTAACACCATTACTCTAGTGTTAGGTATATGTTGATAAGACAACTATGATTGTGAGATTAACACCATTACACTACTGTTAGGTATATGTTGATAAGACAACTATGATTGTGAGATTAACACCATTACACTACTGTTAGGTATATGTTGATAAGACAACTATGATTGTGAGATTAACACCATTACACTACTGTTAGGTATATGTTGATAAGACAACTATGGTTGTGAGATTAACACCATTACACTACTGTTAGGTATATGTTGATAAGACAACTATGGTTGTGAGATTAACACCATTACTCTACTGTTAGGTATATGTTGATAAGACAACTATGATTGTGAGATTAACACCATTACACTACTGTTAGGTATATGTTGATAAGACAACTATGATTGTGAGATTAACACCATTACACTACTGTTGGGTATATGTTGATAAGACAACTATGATTGTGAGATTAACACCATTACACTACTGTTAGGTATATGTTGATAAGACAACTATGGTTGTGAGATTAACACCATTACACTACTGTTGGGTATATGTTGATAAGACAACTATGATTGTGAGATTAACACCATTACTCTACTGTTAGGTATATGTTGATAAGACAACTATGATTGTGAGATTAACATCATTACACTACTGTTAGGTATATGTTGATAAGACGACTATGATTGTGAGATTAACACCATTACACTACTGTTAGGTATATGTTGATAAGACAACTATGATTGTGAGATTAACACCATTACACTACTGTTAGGTATATGTTGATAAGACAACTATGGTTGTGCGATTAACACCATTACACTACTGTTAGGTATATGTTGATAAGACAACTATGGTTGTGCGATTAACACCATTACACTACTGTTAGGTATATGTTGATAAGACAACTATGGTTGTGAGATTAACGCTATTACACTAGTGTTAGGAAAATGTTGATAAGACAACTATGATTGTGAGATTAACCCCATTGCACTACTGTTAGGTATATGTTGATAAGACAACTATGATTGTGAGATTAACACCATTACTCTACTGTTAGATATATGTTGATAAGACAACTATGATTGTGAGATTAACACCATTACTCTAGTGTTAAATATATGTTGATAAGACAACTATGATTGTGAGATTAACACCATTACACTACTGTTAGGTATATGTTGATAAGACAACTATGGTTGTGAGATTAACACCCTTACTCTCGTGTTAGATATATGTTGATAAGACAACTATGATTGTGAGATTAACACCATTACACTACTGTTAGGTATATGTTGATAAGACAACTATGGTTGTGAGATTAACACCATTACTTTAGTGTTAGATATATGTTGATAAGACAACTATGATTGTGAGATTAACACCATTACACTACTGTTAGGTATATGTTGATAAGACAACTATGGTTGTGAGATTAACACCATTACTCTACTGTTAGGTATATGTTGATAAGACAACTATGATTGTGAGATTAACACCATTACACTACTGTTAGGTATATGTTGATAAGACAACTATGATTGTGAGATTAACACCATTACACTACTGTTAGGTATATGTTGATAAGACAACTATGGTTGTGAGATTAACACCATTACACTACTGTTAGGTATATGTTGATAAGACAACTATGGTTGTGAGATTAACCATTACCTACTGTTACAACTATGATTGTGAGATTAACACCATTACACTACTGTAAGGTATATGTTGATAAGACAACTATGATTGTGAGATTAACGCTATTACACTACTGTTAGGAAAATGTTGATAAGACAACTATGATTGTGAGATTAACACCATTACACTACTGTTAGGTATATGTTGATAAGACAACTATGATTGTGAGTTTAACACAATTACACTACTGTTAGGTATATGTTGATAAGACAACTATGGTTGTGCGATTAACACCATTACACTACTGTTAGGTATATGTTGATAAGACAACTATGGTTGTGAGATTAATACCATTGCTCTACTGTTAAGTATATGTTGATAAGACAACTATGATTGTGAGATTAACGCTATTACACTAGTGTTAGGAAAATGTTGATAAGACAACTATGATTGTGAGATTAACCCCATTGCACTACTGTGAGGTATATGTTGATAAGACAACTATGATTGTGAGATTAACATCATTACTCTACTGTTAGATATATGTTGATAAGACAACTATGATTGTGAATTTAACACCATTACTCTAGTGTTAAATATATGTTGATAAGACAACTATGATTGTGAGATTAACACCATTACACTACTGTTAGGTATATGTTGATAAGACAACTATGGTTGTGAGATTAACACCATTACTCTAGTGTTAGATATATGTTGATAAGACAACTATGATTGTGAGATTAACACCATTACACTACTGTTAGGTATATGTTGATAAGACGACTATGATTGTGAGATTAACACCATTACACTACTGTTAGGTATATGTTGATAGGACAACTATGATTGTGAGATTAACACCATTACACTACTGTTAGGTATATGTTGATAAGACAACTATGGTTGTGCGATTAACACCATTACTCTACTGTTAGGTATATGTTGATAAGACAACTATGGTTGTGAGATTGATACCATTACTCTACTGTTAGGTATATGTTGATAAGACAACTATGATTGTGAGATTAACACCATTACACTACTGTTAGGTATATGTTGATAAGACAACTATGATTGTGAGATTAACACCATTACTCTACTGTTAGGTATATGTTGATAAGACAACTATGATTGTGAGATTAACACCATTACACTACTGTTAGGTATATGTTGATAAGACAACTATGATTGTGAGATTAACACCATTACACTACTGTTAGGTATATGTTGATAAGACAACTATGATTGTGAGATTAACACCATTACACTACTGTTAGGTATATGTTGATAAGACAACTATGGTTGTGAGATTAACACCATTACTCTACTGTTAGGTATATGTTGATAAGACAACTATGGTTGTGAGATTAACACCATTACTCTACTGTTAGGTATATGTTGATAAGACAACTATGATTGTCAGATTAACACCATTACTCTAGTGTTAGGTATATGTTGATAGGACATTTATGATTGTGATTTTAACATCATTACACTACTGTTAGGTATATGTTGATAAGACGACTATGATTGTGAGATTAACACCATTACACTACTGTTAGGTATATGTTGATAAGACAACTATGGTTGTGAGATTAATACCATTGCTCTACTGTTAGGTATATGTTGATAAGACAACTATGATTGTGAGATTAACACCATTACACTACTGTTAGGTATATGTTGATAAGACAACTATGATTGTGAGATTAACACCATTACACTACTGTTAGGTATATGTTGATAAGACAACTATGATTGTGAGATTAACACCATTACACTACTGTTAGGTATATGTAGATAAGACAACTATGGTTGTGAGATTAACACCATTACGCTACTGTTAGGTATATGTGGATTAGACAACTATGATTGTGAGATTAACACCATTACTCTACTGTTGGGTATATGTTGATAAGACAACTATGATTGTGAGATTAACACCATTACACTACTGTTAGGTATATGTTGATAAGACAACTATGATTGTGAGATTAACACAATTACACTACTGTTAGGTATATGTTGATAAGACAACTATGGTTGTGAGATTAACACCATTACACTACTGTTAGGTATATGTTGATAAGACAACTATGATTGTGAGATTAACACCATTACACTACTGTTAGGTATATGTTGATAAGACAACTATGATTGTGAGATTAACACCATTACACTACTGTTAGGTATATGTTGATAAGACAACTATGGTTGTGCGATTAACACCATTACACTACTGTTAGGTATATGTTGATAAGACAACTATGATTGTGAGATTAACACCATTACTCTACTGTTAGGTATATGTTGATAAGACAACTATGATTGTGAGATTAACACCATTACACTACTGTTGGGTATATGTTGATAAGACAACTATGATTGTGAGATTAACACCATTACACTACTGTTAGGTATATGTTGATAAGACAACTATGATTGTGAGATTAACACCATTACTCTACTGTTAGGTATATGTTGATAAGACAACTATGATTGTGAGATTAACACCATTACACTACTGTTAGGTATATGTTGATAAGACAACTATGATTGTGAGATTAACACCATTACTCTACTGTTAGGTATATGTTGATAAGACAACTATGATTGTGAGATTAACATCATTACACTACTGTTAGGTATATGTTGATAAGACAACTATGATTGTGAGATTAACACCATTACACTACTGTTAGGTATATGTTGATAAGACAACTATGATTGTGAGATTAACACAATTACACTACTGTTAGGTATATGTTGATAAGACAACTATGGTTGTGAGATTAACACCATTACACTACTGTTAGGTATATGTTGATAAGACAACTATGATTGTGAGATTAACACCATTACGCTACTGTTGGGTATATGTTGATAAGACAACTATGATTGTGAGATTAACACCATTACTCTACTGTTGGGTATATGTTGATAAGACAACTATGGTTGTGAGATTAACACCATTACTCTACTGTTGGGTATATGTGGATAAGACAACTATGATTGTGAGATTAACACCATTACACTACTGTTGGGTATATGTTGATAAGACAACTATGGTTGTGAGATTAACACCATTACGCTACTGTTAGGTATATGTTGATAAGACAACTATGATTGTGAGATTAACACCATTACTCTACTGTTAGGTATATGTTGATAAGACAACTATGATTGTGAGATTAACACCATTACTCTACTGTTAGGTATATGTTGATAAGACAACTATGATTGTGAGATTAACATCATTACTACTGTTAGGTATATGTTGATAAGACAACTATGATTGTGAGATTAACACCATTACTCTACTGTTAGGTATATGTTGATAAGACAACTATGATTGTGAGATTAACACCATTACACTACTGTTGGTATATGTTGATAAGACAACTATGATTGTGAGATTAACATCATTACACTACTGTTGGGTATATGTTGATAAGACAACTATGATTGTGAGATTAACACCATTACACTACTGTTAGGTATATGTTGATAAGACAACTATGGTTGTGCGATTAACACCATTACACTACTGTTAGGTATATGTTGATAAGACAACTATGGTTGTGAGATTAACACCATTACTCTACTGTTAGGTATATGTTGATAAGACAACTATGATTGTGAGATTAACACCATTACACTACTGTTAGGTATATGTTGATAAGACAACTATGATTGTGAGATTAACACCATTACACTACTGTTAGGTATATGTTGATAAGACAACTATGATTGTGAGATTAACACCATTACACTACTGTTGGGTATATGTTGATAAGACAACTATGGTTGTGAGATTAACACCATTACGCTACTGTTAGGTATATGTGGATAAGACAACTATGATTGTGAGATTAACACCATTACTCTACTGTTAGGTATATGTTGATAAGACAACTATGATTGTGAGATTAACACCATTACACTACTGTTAGGTATATGTTGATAAGACGACTATGATTGTGAGATTAACACCATTACACTACTGTTAGGTATATGTTGATAAGACAACTATGATTGTGAGATTAACACAATTACACTACTGTTAGGTATATGTTGATAAGACAACTATGGTTGTGAGATTAACACCATTACACTACTGTTAGGTATATGTTGATAAGACAACTATGGTTGTGAGATTAACACCATTACTCTACTGTTAGGTATATGTTGATAAGACAACTATGATTGTGAGATTAACACCATTACACTAGTGTTAGGTATATGTTGATAAGACAACTATGATTGTGAGATTAACACCATTACACTACTGTTAGGTATATGTTGATAAGACAACTATGATTGTGAGATTAACATCATTACTCTACTGTTAGATATATGTTGATAAGACAACTATGATTGTGAGATTAACACCATTACTCTAGTGTTAAATATATGTTGATAAGACAACTATGATTGTGAGATTAACACCATTACACTACTGTTAGGTATATGTTGATAAGACAACTATGATTGTGAGATTAACACCATTACTCTCGTGTTAGATATATGTTGATAAGACAACTATGATTGTGAGATTAACACCATTACACTACTGTTAGGTATATGTTGATAAGACAACTATGGTTGTGAGATTAACACCATTACTTTACTGTTAGATATATGTTGATAAGACAACTATGATTGTGAGATTAACACCATTACACTACTGTTAGGTATATGTTGATAAGACAACTATGGTTTGTGAGATTAACACCATTACTCTACTGTTAGGTATATGTTGATAAGACAACTATGATTGTGAGATTAACACCATTACACTACTGTTAGGTATATGTTGATAAGACAACTATGATTGTGAGATTAACACCATTACACTACTGTTAGGTATATGTTGATAAGACAACTATGGTTGTGAGATTAACACCATTACACTACTGTTAGGTATATGTTGATAAGACAACTATGGTTGTGAGATTAACACCATTACTCTACTGTTGGGTATATGTTGATAAGACAACTATGATTGTGAGATTAACACCATTACACTACTGTAGGTATATGTTGATAAGACAACTATGATTGTGAGATTAACATTACACTACTGTTACAACTATGATTGTGAGATTAACACCATTACACTACTGTTAGGTATATGTTGATAAGACAACTATGATTGTGAGATTAACACAATTACACTACTGTTAGGTATATGTTGATAAGACAACTATGGTTGTGAGATTAACACCATTACACTACTGTTAGGTATATGTTGATAAGACAACTATGGTTGTGAGATTAACACCATTACTCTACTGTTAGGTATATGTTGATAAGACAACTATGATTGTGAGATTAACACCATTACACTACTGTTGGGTATATGTTGATAAGACAACTATGATTGTGAGATTAACACCATTACACTACTGTGGGTATATGTTGATAAGACAACTATGATTGTGAGATTAACATCATTACTCTACTGTTAGATATATGTTGATAAGACAACTATGATTGTGAGATTAACACCATTACTCTAGTGTTAAATATATGTTGATAAGACAACTATGATTGTGAGATTAACACCATTACACTACTGTTAGGTATATGTTGATAAGACAACTATGGTTGTGAGATTAACACCATTACTCTACTGTTAGGTATATGTTGATAAGACAACTATGATTGTGAGATTAACACCATTACACTACTGTTAGGTATATGTTGATAAGACGACTATGATTGTGAGATTAACACCATTACACTACTGTTAGGTATATGTTGATAGGACAACTATGATTGTGAGATTAACACCATTACACTACTGTTAGGTATATGTTGATAAGACAACTATGGTTGTGCGATTAACACCATTACTCTACTGTTAGGTATATGTTGATAAGACAACTATGGTTGTGAGATTGATACCATTACTCTACTGTTAGGTATATGTTGATAAGACAACTATGATTGTGAGATTAACACCATTACACTACTGTTAGATATATGTTGATAAGACAACTATGATTGTGAGATTAACACCATTACTCTACTGTTAGGTATATGTTGATAAGACAACTATGATTGTGAGATTAACACCATTACACTACTGTTAGGTATATGTTGATAAGACAACTATGATTGTGAGATTAACACCATTACTCTAGTGTTAGATATATGTTGATAAGACAACTATGATTGTGAGATTAACACCATTACACTACTGTTAGGTATATGTTGATAAGACAACTATGATTGTGAGATTAACACCATTACACTACTGTTAGGTATATGTTGATAAGACAACTATGATTGTGAGATTAACACCATTACACTACTGTTAGGTATATGTTGATAAGACAACTATGGTTGTGAGATTAACACCATTACTTTAGTGTTAGATATATGTTGATAAGACAACTATGATTGTGAGATTTCCACCATTACACTACTGTTAGGTATATGTTGATAAGACAACTATGGTTGTGAGATTAACACCATTACTCTACTGTTAGGTATATGTTGATAAGACAACTATGATTGTGAGATTAACACCATTACTCTAGTGTTAGGTATATGTTGATAAGACAACTATGATTGTGAGATTAACACCATTACTCTAGTGTTAGATATATGTTGATAAGACAACTATGATTGTGAGATTAACACCATTACTCTCGTGTTAGATATATGTTGATAAGACAACTATGATTGTGAGATTAACACCATTACTCTAGTGTTAGATATATGTTGATAAGACAACTATGATTGTGAGATTAACACCATTACACTACTGTTAGGTATATGTTGATAAGACAACTATGATTGTGAGATTAACACCATTACTCTACTGTTAGGTATATGTTGATAAGACAACTATGATTGTGAGATTAACACCATTACACTACTGTTAGGTATATGTTGATAAGACAACTATGATTGTGAGATTAACACCATTACACTACTGTTAGGTATATGTTGATAAGACAACTATGATTGTGAGATTAACACCATTACACTACTGTTAGGTATATGTTGATAAGACAACTATGGTTGTGAGATTAACACCATTACTTTAGTGTTAGATATATGTTGATAAGACAACTATGGTTGTGAGATTAACACCATTACTCTACTGTTAGGTATATGTTGATAAGACAACTATGGTTGTGAGATTAACACCATTACTCTACTGTTAGGTATATGTTGATAAGACAACTATGGTTGTGAGATTAACACCATTACGCTACTGTTGGGTATATGTTGATAAGACAACTATGATTGTGAGATTAACACCATTACACTACTGTTGGGTATATGTTGATAAGACAACTATGATTGTGAGATTAACATCATTACACTACTGTTAGGTATATGTTGATAAGACAACTATGATTGTGAGATTAACACAATTACACTACTGTTAGGTATATGTTGATAAGACAACTATGGTTGTGAGATTAACACCATTACACTACTGTTAGGTATATGTTGATAAGACAACTATGGTTGTGAGATTAACACCATTACGCTACTGTTAGGTATATGTTGATAAGACAACTATGATTGTGAGATTAACACCATTACTCTACTGTTGGGTATATGTTGATAAGACAACTATGATTGTGAGATTAACACCATTACACTACTGTTAGGTATATGTTGATAAGACAACTATGGTTGTGAGATTAACACCATTACGCTACTGTTAGGTATATGTTGATAAGACAACTATGATTGTGAGATTAACACCATTACTCTACTGTTGGGTATATGTGGATAAGACAACTATGATTGTGAGATTAACACCATTACTCTACTGTTAGGTACATGTTGATAAGACAACTATGATTGTGAGATTAACATCATTACGCTACTGTTAGGTATATGTGGATAAGACAACTATGATTGTGAGATTAACACCATTACTCTACTGTTAGGTATATGTTGATAAGACAACTATGATTGTGAGATTAACATCATTACACTACTGTTAGGTATATGTTGATAAGACGACTATGATTGTGAGATTAACACCATTACACTACTGTTAGGTATATGTTGATAAGACAACTATGGTTGTGCGATTAACACCATTACACTACTGTTAGGTATATGTTGATAAGACAACTATGGTTGTGAGATTAACACCATTACTCTACTGTTAGGTATATGTTGATAAGACAACTATGATTGTGAGATTAACACCATTACTCTTGTGTTAGATATTTGTTGATAAGACAACTATGATTGTGAGATTAACACCATTACTCTAGTGTTAGATATATGTTGATAAGACAACTATGATTGTGAGATTAACACCATTACTCTAGTGTTAGATATATGTTGATAAGACAACTATGATTGTGAGATTAACACCATTACTCTCTACTGTTAGATATATGTTGATAAGACAACTATGATTGTGAGATTAACACCATTACTCTAGTGTTAGATATATGTTGATAAGACAACTATGATTGTGAGATTAACACCATTACACTACTGTTAGGTATATGTTGATAAGACAACTATGATTGTGAGATTAACACCATTACACTACTGTTAGGTATATGTTGATAAGACAACTATGATTGTGAGATTAACACCATTACACTACTGTTAGGTATATGTTGATAAGACAACTATGGTTGTGAGATTAACACCATTACTTTAGTGTTAGATATATGTTGATAAGACAACTATGATTGTGAGATTTCCACCATTACACTACTGTTAGGTATATGTTGTTAAGAAAACTATGGTTGTGAGATTAACACCATTACTCTACTGTTAGGTATATGTTGATAAGACAACTATGATTGTGAGATTAACACCATTACTCTAGTGTTAGATATATGTTGATAAGACAACTATGATTGTGAGATTAACACCATTACTCTAGTGTTAGATATATGTTGATAAGACAACTATGATTGTGAGATTAACACCATTACTACGTGTTAGATATATGTTGATAAGACAACTATGATTGTGAGATTAACACCATTACTCTACTGTTAGGTATATGTTGATAAGACAACTATGATTGTGAGATTAACACCATTACACTACTGTTGTTAGGTATATGTTGATAAGACAACTATGATTGTGAGATTAACACCATTACACTACTATTAGGTATATGTTGATAAGACAACTATGATTGTGAGATTAACACCATTACACTACTGTTAGGTATATGTTGATAAGACAACTATGGTTGTGAGATTAACACCATTACTTTAGTGTTAGATATATGTTGATAAGACAACTATGGTTGTGAGATTAACACCATTACTCTACGTTTAGGTATATGTTGATAAGACAACTATGGTTGTGAGATTAACACCATTACTCTACTGTTAGGTATATGTTGATAAGACAACTATGATTGTCAGATTAACACCATTACTCTAGTGTTAGGTATATGTTGATAGGACAACTATGATTGTGAGATTAACATCATTACACTACTGTTAGGTATATGTTGATAAGACGACTATGATTGTGAGATTAACACCATTACACTACTGTTAGGTATATGTTGATAAGACAACTATGGTTGTGAGATTAATACCATTGCTCTACTGTTAGGTATATGTTGATAAGACAACTATGATTGTGAGATTAACACCATTACACTACTGTTAGGTATATGTTGATAAGACAACTATGATTGTGAGATTAACACCATTACACTACTGTTAGGTATATGTTGATAAGACAACTATGATTGTGAGATTAACACCATTACACTACTGTTAGGTATATGTAGATAAGACAACTATGGTTGTGAGATTAACACCATTACGCTACTGTTAGGTATATGTGGATTAGACAACTATGATTGTGAGATTAACACCATTACTCTACTGTTAGGTATATGTTGATAAGACAACTATGATTGTGAGATTAACACCATTACACTACTGTTAGGTATATGTTGATAAGACAACTATGATTGTGAGATTAACACCATTACACTACTGTTAGGTATATGTTGATAAGACAACTATGGTTGTGAGATTAACACCATTACTCTACTGTTAGGTATATGTTGATAAGACAACTATGGTTGTGAGATTAACACCATTACTCTACTGTTAGGTATATGTTGATAAGACAACTATGATTGTCAGATTAACACCATTACTCTAGTGTTAGGTATATGTTGATAGGACATTTATGATTGTGATTTTAACATCATTACACTACTGTTAGGTATATGTTGATAAGACGACTATGATTGTGAGATTAACACCATTACACTACTGTTAGGTATATGTTGATAAGACAACTATGGTTGTGAGATTAACACCATTACTCTACTGTTAGGTATATGTTGATAAGACAACTATGATTGTGAGATTAACACCATTACACTACTGTTCGGTATATGTTGATAAGACAACTATGATTGTGAGATTAACACCATTACACTACTGTTAGGTATATGTTGATAAGACAACTATGATTGTGAGATTAACACCATTACACTACTGTTAGGTATATGTTGATAAGACAACTATGGTTGTGAGATTAACACCATTACGCTACTGTTAGGTATATGTGGATTAGACAACTATGATTGTGAGATTAACACCATTACTCTACTGTTAGGTATATGTTGATAAGACAACTATGATTGTGAGATTAACATCATTACACTACTGTTAGGTATATGTTGATAAGACAACTATGATTGTGAGATTAACACAATTACACTACTGTTAGGTATATGTTGATAAGACAACTATGGTTGTGCGATTAACACCATTACACTACTGTTAGGTATATGTTGATAAGACAACTATGATTGTGAGATTAACATCATTACACTACTGTTAGGTATATGTTGATAAGACAACTATGATTGTGAGATTAACACCATTACTCTACTGTTAGGTATATGTTGATAAGACAACTATGGTTGTGAGATTAATACCATTACTCTACTGTTAGGTATATGTTGATAAGACAACTATGATTGTGAGATTAACACCATTACACTACTGTTAGGTATATGTTGATAAGACAACTATGATTGTGAGATTAACACCATTACGCTACTGTTAGGTATATGTTGATAAGACAACTATGATTGTGAGATTAACACCATTACTCTACTGTTAGGTATATGTTGATAAGACAACTATGATTGTGAGATTAACACCATTACTCTACTGTTAGGTACATGTTGATAAGACAACTATGATTGTGAGATTAACATCATTACGCTACTGTTAGGTATATGTGGATAAGACAACTATGATTGTGAGATTAACACCATTACTCTAGTGTTAGGTATATGTTGATAAGACAACTATGATTGTGAGATTAACATCATTACACTACTGTTAGGTATATGTTGATAAGACGACTATGATTGTGAGATTAACACCATTACACTACTGTTAGGTATATGTTGATAAGACAACTATGGTTGTGCGATTAACACCATTACACTACTGTTAGGTATATGTTGATAAGACAACTATGGTTGTGAGATTAATACCATTACTCTACTGTTAGGTATATGTTGATAAGACAACTATGATTGTGAGATTAACACCATTACTCTTGTGTTAGATATATGTTGATAAGACAACTATGATTGTGAGATTAACACCATTACTCTAGTGTTAGATATATGTTGATAAGACAACTATGATTGTGAGATTAACACCATTACTCTAGTGTTAGATATATGTTGATAAGACAACTATGATTGTGAGATTAACACCATTACTCTCGCGTTAGATATATGTTGATAAGACAACTATGATTGTGAGATTAACACCATTACTCTAGTGTTAGATATATGTTGATAAGACAACTATGATTGTGAGATTAACACCATTACACTACTGTTAGGTATATGTTGATAAGACAACTATGATTGTGAGATTAACACCATTACTCTAGAGTTAGATATATGTTGATAAGACAACTATGATTGTGAGATTAACACCATTACACTACTGTTAGGTATATGTTGATAAGACAACTATGATTGTGAGATTAACACCCTTACACTACTGTTAGGTATATGTTGATAAGACAACTATGATTGTGAGATTAACACCATTACACTACTGTTAGGTATATGTTGATAAGACAACTATGGTTGTGAGATTTCCACCATTACACTACTGTTAGGTATATGTTGTTAAGAAAACTATGGTTGTGAGATTAACACCATTACTCTACTGTTAGGTATATGTTGATAAGACAACTATGATTGTGAGATTAACACCTTTACACTACTGTTAGGTATATGTTGATAAGACAACTATGTTTGTGAGATTAACACCATTACTCTACTGTTAGGTATATGTTGATAAGACAACTATGGTTGTGAGATTAACACCATTACTCTACTGTTAGGTATATGTTGATAAGACAACTATGATTGTGAGATTAACACCTTTACTCTAGTTTTAGGTATATGTTGATAGGACAACTATGATTGTGAGATTAACATCATTACACTACTGTTAGGTATATGTTGATAAGACGACTGTGATTGTGAGATTAACACCATTACACTACTGTTAGGTATATGTTGATAAGACAACTATGGTTGTGAGATTAACACCATTACACTACTGTTAGGTATATGTTGATAAGACAACTATGATTGTGAGATTAACACCTTTACTCTAGTTTTAGGTATATGTTGATAGGACAACTATGATTGTGAGATTAACACTCATTACACTACTGTTAGGTATATGTTGATAAGACGACTGTGATTGTGAGATTAACACCATTACACTACTGTTAGGTATATGTTGATGAGACAACTATGGTTGTGAGATTAACACCATTACACTACTGTTAGGTATATGTTGATAAGACAACTATGGTTGTGAGATTAATACCATTGCTCTACTGTTAGGTATATGTTGATAAGACAACTATGATTGTGAGATTAACACCATTACACTACTGTTAGGTATATGTTGATAAGACAACTATGATTGTGAGATTAACACCATTACACTACTGTTAGGTATATGTTGATAAGACAACTATGGTTGTGAGATTAACACCATTACACTACTGTTAGGTATATGTGGATAAGACAACTATGATTGTGAGATTAACACCATTACGCTACTGTTAGGTATATGTTGATAAGACAACTATGATTGTGAGATTAACATCATTACACTACTGTTAGGTATATGTTGATAAGACGACTATGATTGTGAGATTAACACCATTACACTACTGTTAGGTATATGTTGATAAGACAACTATGATTGTGAGATTAACACAATTACACTACTGTTAGGTATATGTTGATAAGACAACTATGGTTGTGCGATTAACACCATTACACTA
The DNA here is from genome assembly GCF_004210375.1 of Tachypleus tridentatus. Taxonomy (NCBI): domain Eukaryota; kingdom Metazoa; phylum Arthropoda; class Merostomata; order Xiphosura; family Limulidae; genus Tachypleus; species Tachypleus tridentatus. The sequence continues at coordinate 12,861,130 of NC_134834.1, forward strand.
CTGTTAGGTATATGTTGATAAGACAACTATGGTTGTGAGATTAACACCATTACGCTACTGTTAGGTATATGTGGATAAGACAACTATGATTGTGAGATTAACACCATTACTCTACTGTTAGGTATATGTTGATAAGGCAACTATGGTTGTGAGATTAATACCATTGCTCTACTGTTAGGTATATGTTGATAAGACAACTATGATTGTGAGATTAACACCATTACACTACTGTTAGGTATATGTTGATAAGACAACTATGGTTGTGAGATTAACACCATTACGCTACTGTTAGGTATATGTGGATAAGACAACTATGATTGTGAGATTAACACCATTACTCTACTGTTAGGTATATGTGGATAAGACAACTATGATTGTGAGATTAACACCATTACTCTACTGTTAGGTACATGTTGATAAGACAACTATGATTGTGAGATTAACATCATTACGCTACTGTTAGGTATATGTGGATAAGACAACTATGATTGTGAGATTAACACCATTACTCTACTGTTAGGTATATGTTGATAAGGCAACTATGGTTGTGAGATTAATACCATTGCTCTACTGTTAGGTATATGTTGATAAGACAACTGTGATTGTGAGATTAACACCATTACACTACTGTTAGGTATATGTTGATAAGACAACTATGGTTGTGAGATTAACACCATTACGCTACTGTTAGGTATATGTGGATAAGACAACTATGATTGTGAGATTAACACCATTACTCTACTGTTAGGTATATGTGGATAAGACAACTATGATTGTGAGATTAACACCATTACTCTACTGTTAGGTACATGTTGATAAGACAACTATGATTGTGAGATTAACATCATTACGCTACTGTTAGGTATATGTGGATAAGACAACTATGATTGTGAGATTAACACCATTACTCTAGTGTTAGGTATATGTTGATAAGACAACTATGATTGTGAGATTAACATCATTACACTACTGTTAGGTATATGTTGATAAGACAACTATGATTGTGAGATTAACACCTTTACTCTAGTTTTAGGTATATGTTGATAGGACAACTATGATTGTGAGATTAACATCATTACACTACTGTTAGGTATATGTTGATAAGACAACTGTGATTGTGAGATTAACACCATTACACTACTGTTAGGTATATGTTGATAAGACAACTATGGTTGTGCGATTAACACCATTACACTACTGTTAGGTATATGTTGATAAGACAACTATGATTGTGAGATTAACACCTTTACTCTAGTTTTAGGTATATGTTGATAGGACAACTATGATTGTGAGATTAACATCATTACACTACTGTTAGGTATATGTTGATAAGACGACTGTGATTGTGAGATTAACACCATTACACTACTGTTAGGTATATGTTGATGAGACAACTATGGTTGTGCGATTAACACCATTACACTACTGTTAGGTATATGTTGATAAGACAACTATGGTTGTGAGATTAATACCATTGCTCTACTCTTAGGTATATGTTGATAAGACAACTATGATTGTGAGATTAACACCATTACACTACTGTTAGGTATATGTTGATAAGACAACTATGATTGTGAGATTAACACCATTACACTACTGTTAGGTATATGTTGATAAGACAACTATGATTGTGAGATTAACACCATTACACTACTGTTAGGTATATGTTGATAAGACAACTATGGTTGTGAGATTAACACCATTACGCTACTGTTAGGTATATGTGGATAAGACAACTATGATTGTGAGATTAACACCATTACGCTACTGTTAGGTATATGTTGATAAGACAACTATGATTGTGAGATTAACATCATTACACTACTGTTAGGTATATGGTGATAAGACGACTATGATTGTGAGATTAACACCATTACACTACTGTTAGGTATATGTTGATAAGACAACTATGATTGTGAGATTAACACAATTACACTACTGTTAGGTATATGTTGATAAGACAACTATGGTTGTGCGATTAACACCATTACACTACTGTTAGGTATATGTTGATAAGACAACTATGGTTGTGAGATTAACACCATTACGCTACTGTTAGGTATATGTGGATAAGACAACTATGATTGTGAGATTAACACCATTACTCTACTGTTAGGTATATGTTGATAAGACAACTATGGTTGTGAGATTAATACCATTGCTCTACTGTTAGGTATATGTTGATAAGACAACTATGATTGTGAGATTAACACCATTACACTACTGTTAGGTATATGTTGATAAGACAACTATGGTTGTGAGATTAACACCATTACGCTACTGTTAGGTATATGTGGATAAGACAACTATGATTGTGAGATTAACACCATTACTCTACTGTTAGGTATATGTTGATAAGACAACTATGATTGTGAGATTAACACCATTACTCTACTGTTAGGTACATGTTGATAAGACAACTATGATTGTGAGATTAACATCATTACGCTACTGTTAGGTATATGTGGATAAGACAACTATGATTGTGAGATTAACACCATTACTCTACTGTTAGGTATATGTTGATAAGACAACTATGGTTGTGAGATTAACACCATTACTCTACTGTTAGGTATATGTTGATAAGACAACTATGATTGTGAGATTAACACCATTACACTACTGTTAGGTATATGTTGATAAGACAACTATGGTTGTGAGATTAACACCATTACGCTACTGTTAGGTATATGTGGATAAGACAACTATGATTGTGAGATTAACACCATTACTCTACTGTTAGGTATATGTGGATAAGACAACTATGATTGTGAGATTAACACCATTACTCTACTGTTAGGTACATGTTGATAAGACAACTATGATTGTGAGATTAACATCATTACGCTACTGTTAGGTATATGTGGATAAGACAACTATGATTGTGAGATTAACACCATTACTCTAGTGTTAGGTATATGTTGATAAAACAACTATGATTGTGAGATTAACATCATTACACTACTGTTAGGTATATGTATATAAGACGACTATGATTGTGAGATTAACACCATTACACTACTGTTAGGTATATGTTGATAAGACAACTATGGTTGTGCGATTAACACCATTACACTACTGTTAGGTATATGTTGATAAGACAACTATGGTTGTGAGATTAATACCATTGCTCTACTGTTAGGTATATGTTGATAAGACAACTATGATTGTGAGATTAACACCATTACTCTTGTGTTAGATATTTGTTGATAAGACAACTATGATTGTGAGATTAACACCATTACTCTAGTGTTAGATATATGTTGATAGGACAACTATGGTTGTGAGATTAACACCATTACTTTAGTGTTAGATATATGTTGATAAGACAACTATGATTGTGAGATTTCCACCATTACACTACTGTTAGGTATATGTTGTTAAGAAAACTATGGTTGTGAGATTAACACCATTACTCTACTGTTAGGTATATGTTGATAAGACAACTATGATTGTGAGATTAACACCTTTACACTACTGTTAGGTATATGTTGATAAGACAACTATGTTTGTGAGATTAACACCATTACTCTACTGTTAGGTATATGTTGATAAGACAACTATGGTTGTGAGATTAACACCATTACTCTACTGTTAGGTATATGTTGATAAGACAACTATGATTGTGAGATTAACACCTTTACTCTGGTGTTAGGTATATGTTGATAGGACAACTATGATTGTTAGATTAACATCATTACACTAATGTTAGGTATATGTTGATAAGACGACTGTGATTGTGAGATTAACACCATTACACTACTGTTAGGTATATGTTGATAAGACAACTATGATTATGAGATTAACACCATTACACTACTGTTAGGTATATGTTGATAAGACCACTATGGTTGTGAGATTAACACCATTTCGCTACTGTTAGGTATATGTGGATAAGACAACTATGATTGTGAGATTAACACCATTACTCTACTGTTAGGTATATGTGGATAAGACAACTATGATTGTGAGATTAACACCATTACTCTACTGTTAGGTACATGTTGATAAGACAACTATGATTGTGAGATTAACATCATTACGCTACTGTTAGGTATATGTGGATAAGACAACTGTGATTGTGAGATTAACACCGTTACTCTAGTGTTAGGTATATGTTGATAAGACAACTATGATTGTGAGATTAACATCATTACACTACTGTTAGGTATATGTTGATAAGACGACTATGATTGTGAGATTAACACCATTACACTACTGTTAGGTATATGTTGATAAGACAACTATGGTTGTGAGATTAACATCATTACACTACTGTTAGGTATATGTTGATGAGACGACTATGATTGTGAGATTAACACCATTACACTACTGTTAGGTATATGTTGATAAGACAACTATGGTTGTGAGATTAACACCATTACACTACTGTTAGGTATATGTTGATAAGACAACTATGGTTGTGAGATTAATACCATTGCTCTACTGTTAGGTATATGTTGATAAGACAACTATGATTGTGAGATTAACACCATTACACTACTGTTAGGTATATGTTGATAAGACAACTATGATTGTGAGATTAACACCATTACACTACTGTTAGGTATATGTTGATAAGACAACTATGATTGTGAGATTAACACCATTACACTACTGTTAGGTATATGTTGATAAGACAACTATGGTTGTGAGATTAACACCATTACGCTACTGTTAGGTATATGTTGATAAGACAACTATGATTGTGAGATTAACACCATTACACTACTGTTAGGTATATGTTGATAAGACAACTATGATTGTGAGTTTAACACAATTACACTACTGTTAGGTATATGTTGATAAGACAACTATGGTTGTGCGATTAACACCATTACACTACTGTTAGGTATATGTTGATAAGACAACTATGGTTGTGAGATTAATACCATTGCTCTACTGTTAAGTATATGTTGATAAGACAACTATGATTGTGAGATTAACGCTATTACACTAGTGTTAGGAAAATGTTGATAAGACAACTATGATTGTGAGATTAACCCCATTGCACTACTGTGAGGTATATGTTGATAAGACAACTATGATTGTGAGATTAACACCATTACACTACTGTTAGGTATATGTTGATAAGACAACTATGGTTGTGAGATTAACACAATTACTCTAGTGTTAGATATATGTTGATAAGACAACTATGATTGTGAGATTAACACCATTACTCTAGTGTTAGATATATGTTCATAAGACAACTATGATTGTGAGATTAACACCATTACTCTAGTGTTAAATATATGTTGATAAGACAACTATGATTGTGAGATTAACACCATTACACTACTGTTAGGTATATGTTGATAAGACAACTATGGTTGTGAGATTAACACCCTTACTCTCGTGTTAGATATATGTTGATAAGACAACTATGATTGTGAGATTAACACCATTACACTACTGTTAGGTATATGTTGATAAGACAACTATGATTGTGAGATTAACACCATTACACTACTGTTAGGTATATGTTGATAAGACAACTATGGTTGTGAGATTAACACCATTACTCTACTGTTAGGTATATGTTGATAAGACGACTATGATTGTGAGATTAACACCATTACACTACTGTTTGGTATATGTTGATAGGACAACTATGATTGTGAGATTAACACCATTACACTACTGTTAGGTATATGTTGATAAGACAACTATGGTTGTGCGATTAACACCATTACACTACTGTTAGGTATATGTTGATAAGACAACTATGGTTGTGAGATTAATACCATTACTCTACTGTTAGGTATATGTTGATAAGACAACTATGATTGTGAGATTAACAACCATTACACTATTTTTGGGTATATGTTGATAAGACAACTATGATTGTGAGATTAACACCATTACACTACTGTTAGGAAAATGTTGATAAGACAACTATGATTGTGAGATTAACCCCATTGCACTACTGTGAGGTATATGTTGATAAGACAACTATGGTTGTGAGATTAACACTATTACTCTAGTGTTAGATATATGTTGATAAGACAACTATGATTGTGAGATTAACACCATTACTCTTGTGTTAGATATTTGTTGATAAGACAACTATGATTGTGAGATTAACACCATTACTTTAGTGTTAGATATATGTTGATAAGACAACTATGATTGTGAGATTAACACCATTACTCTAGTGTTGTTAGATATATGTTGATAAGACAACTATGATTGTGAGATTAACACCATTACTCTCGTGTTAGATATATGTTGATAAGACAACTATGATTGTGAGATTAACACCATTACTCTAGTGTTAGATATATGTTGATAAGACAACTATGATTGTGAGATTAACACCATTACACTACTGTTAGGTATATGCTGATAAGACAACTATGATTGTGAGATTAACACCATTACACTACTGTTAGGTATATGTTGATAAGACAACTATGATTGTGAGATTAACACCATTACACTACTGTTAGGTATATGTTGATAAGACAACTATGATTGTGAGATTAACACCATTACACTACTGTTAGGTATATGTTGATAAGACAACTATGGTTGTGAGATTAACACCATTACTTTAGTGTTAGATATATGTTGATAAGACAACTATGATTGTGAGATTAACACCATTACACTACTGTTAGGTATATGTTGATAGGCTACTTACGACAGTATTATTAACATGTCAATTCTAATGTATATATCTTAACATGCTGATTACAACTGCTAGATTAACACTGTGACAATGTTGTTGTACGTGTGATAATATGCTGATCAGGACTGTGCGGTGAAAGCCAAGACAGTGTTGTTGTACGTGTGTTAATAGGCTAAATATTATTACGAGTTTAATAAATCGGCAATGTTGTAGTATGTGTGCTGGCATGTTGACGGTGTTGTAACACGAGCGTTATTGTTTTTTTTGTGGTAACACAGAAACTACGAATGTGAGGTTGACACCAGGAAGGTTCTTATACCTATGTGAACCGAATGTTGATATCTCGTTGTGAGACTGCGCTAAAACAAACAAACTCTTGTAAAGAACTACTAATACTCAAAACAGTTTATTATGGATGAAAAAATAAACAGAAGCTGATAAATTGGCAACTGTTATAAAAACTTATTTCGAATCCCTGTGCATTTGAAACTCTTAAGTAGTTGTTTGTTGTTTTGTGTTAAGTACAAAGCTACACAGAGCGCTATCTGCGTTCTGCACATCACAGGTATCGAAACCAAGTTTCTAGCGCCGTGAGTTCGCAGACATACCGCTGTGTTACTGGGGGGTCAACTTTAAATAGATAAAAAAATCACAATTAAAGATAATGAACCCTCTCGTTTCGATGTTTCACTTCATTACTTTTCTAAAATAATTCATTCGTTTGAATCTCGCGCAAAGCTACACGAGGGCTAGCCATACCTAATTTAGCAGTATATGAATAGAGAGGGCAACTAGTTATCACCACCCACCGCCAACTCTTTTACTTACGAATAGTGAGATTGGCCGTCACATTATAACACCCCATAGCTGAAAGAGCAAGAATGTTTGGTGCGACGGGGATTCGAACCCGCGATCCTTGGATTACGAGTCGAGTGCCTTAACCACCTGGCCATGCTGGGCCTAATTTATTCGTAAAATAAAGTATTGCTTAGATGACCTAAGTCTTACTTTTTTTTTTCAGTTATTTTCAAATGTACATTCTTGATTTTTTTTTGAATTTCGCGCAAAGCTACTGAGGGTTATCTGCGCTAGCCGTCCCTAATTTAGCAGTGTAAGGCAGCTAGTCATCACCACCCATCGCCAACTCGTGGGCTACTCTTTTACCAACGAATAGTGGGATTGACCGTCACATTATAACGCCCTCACGGCTGGGAGGGCAAGCATGTTTGGTGCGACCGGGACTCGAACCAACGACCCTCGGATTACCAGTCGAACGCCTTAACACGCTTAGCCATGCCAGGCCAATGTACATTCTTAATGTTACAGATTTCGAAATGCGAGTGTCAAAAACTTGTGTTAGAAATTGGGTGATTCTGGTGAAAAATGTTTTCTTTAAATCTATATATAACTTTATTCGTTGTAAAAGCTTCGTTTATTACAGTGTCTGGCGACTTCGACTTTCTGTTTTTCCGAACGAATGTGTTGCGAATTAAGTGGTGACTTTCGCTTGGAAAAATCGATAAAGAAGAGCAAATCTGGATAAACAACGAAACTTCTGTGTTTCGTGTGTCTAATAACACTGGGACGTATCTCTGTGTCCCGGGGGGGATCCCATGGTTGTATAAAGTTTCAATTCCCCTGATATGTCCACAAATAGGTCCCAATTTACCGTAATTAGAACGTGAAGAATAAAACACTGGGGATCTACCTTGTTCTTTCACCAATCGGACATCAGTGATTGGAGGTAACAATGTTCTAAATGATTCTTGTCACATCTGCAAATGACCAGAAAAGGAAATTTGATCTTACACATTTAACATCCTCTCGAGTTTTCCTTTCGGTTTGTACATCTTGTGTGTAGTTGCGGCAGTGTTGTTTTTACTCTAAAACATTTTCATCTTGGCTTTAGAGATTTTTTTTTCCTTGCTAATTAACTGATGTTTCATTATAATTTATTTTGTTTGTTTCGTTGTAGAACAAAGCCGCAAGTGATCCGTGATGACAAGAAAACTCACTTGTAGAGAAAATTATACAGGGTGTTCGGAAAGTCACTGTGGAGTTTTGTAATCAGCAATCATTCAGTCTATTTCAAGCCAGCATCTGATAGCGGTGTTTAGAAACAAAATAAGAAAGATCCAGGCCTATATTGATGCCAACGGGGGTCACTTTCAACATTGTTTATAATTGTCATTCATATTTACCTCCTGTATTCTATATTGAAACATGTCTGTTAATAAATATATAAGTGTACAGTGACTTTCCGAACACCCTGTATATGTAAAAACGGCTGGTATGGATAGAGAAAGCACTATGTAAGGGTTGAAACGTTGTTCGCTCCTTTACATAGTGTTTTCGCTACCCATACCAGCCGTTTTTACATATATAAAGCCGAAAGTGAGCTATCTGCTGTGCCCATCGCGGGCACCTCGCAACTGCTTAATTCGTGCTCGTTTTTTCTACAAAGTTTCGTCTTGGGTCATAAGTAGGTTTTAAATGTTTCAAAGAGAAACGTTCCTGCTTATTACAAGAATAATTCTATCACGTGTTTATCATCGTTAGTGTTTTAAAAGAGAATTGAATTTATTTAAAAGTTTTAAAATTTGTATGCTTGTAGTTAAGCAACTGTGCAATGAGCTGTTTGTGCTCTGCGCACCCGGGTATCGAAATCCAGTTTCTAACGTTGTAGAATTGTTAAAATAAATATTCTGTCTTTGTAATTTCGGAATTTCATTTTCTTTTCTCTGTTCTTCTTTTTAATGTTTGTCCAGACACAACCGGTTTGGTGGCTGTGGATCAAACTTTGCAAAAATGTTGATAAACCAGTTCAGTAGATGTGGACCAATTTTAGTAAAACTGTTGACAAACCAAGTTGGAAGGTGTAGACAAAACTTAGAAAAAATATTGACAAATTGGTTTGAAAGATGTGGACCAAACTTAGAAAAAATGTTGACAAACCAGTTTTGTAGATGTGGACTAATTTTAGTAAAACTGTTGACAAACCAGTTTGGAAGATGTGGACCAAATTTATTAAAACTCTTGATAAACCAGTTTGGAAGATATGGATCAAAGTTAGTAAAAATGTTGACAAACCAGTTCGGTAGATGTGGACCAAATTTATTAAAACTCTTGACAAACCAGTTTGGAAGATATGGATCAAAGTTAGTAAAAATGTTGACAAACCAATTCGGTAGATGTGGACCAAATTTATTAAAACTCTTGACAAACCAGTTTGGAAGATATGGATCAAAGTTAGTAAAATGTTGACAAACCACCGGTAGATGTGGACCAAATTTATTAAAACTCTTGACAAACCAGTTTGGAAGATATGGATCAAAGTTAGTAAAAATGTTGACAAACCAGTTTGGAAGATATGGATCAAACTTAGTAAAAATGTTGACAAACCAGTTCGGTAGATGTGGACCAAATTTATTAAAACTCTTGACAAACCAGTTTGGAAGATATGGATCAAAGTTAGTAAAAATGTTGACAAACCAGTTCGGTAGATGTGGACCAAATTTATTAAAACTCTTGACAAACCAGTTTGGAAGATATGGATCAAAGTTAGTAAAAATGTTGACTTTCATTTAGAGACAAGTCATTTATCTGTTGAAAAAACAAGCAACAGAAAAAAAAGGCAGGACCCCCATTCGTGCATATATTATTAACCTTTGTCATAAGTAAAGGTTTCAAAACATGTTAATTTTATCTGTTATAAAACCTTTGACGATCAGAATCATTTGGAAGCGACGTGAACGTAACAGTATTGTTTGTTTTTTCATTTTTGTTTATTCGTTATGACTCGAGTCCACATACAGTTATTAATAACAAAATATCATAGTTTTCTTCAAGTTTCAATCGATAGATTTTCTTTCTCTTGTCTATTCGTTTTTTATCTTATTATTATATGTATATGTTTGTCGTGTATTACGTAGCACAAATAAAATTATGCCTGCGTTTAGCAAACACAAGAGAAATGGATAAGTCTTAAGCAATGAGTGACGACTTTCACCGCATAGCTTTGCAGCATTGCGGTGAAATGGTTCGTGATGTCAGAAAGACACGTGGGTTCGAGAAGTCTTGAAGTCTCGATTGTTTTCAGTTTTAATTTAAGAGAACATCTGTAAAATAAAAGATGCGAGTATATTAGTGTTTAACGTTAAAACCACCCGTCGTTTGAATAAAATAACACAGCGTTAGGGCAAACTTCAGGAGAACAGTTCGTCAACATCAAACGTCTACATGTTATGCTAACGTGTAGATGTTTCAATTTTGTCACCGATCGTTCAGTTTTTTTGTGGTACCATATTATAAAATCACTGATAAATTGTATTTCTTTCAATGCTTCCCGTTATCTCAGCAATAAGTATTGGAGCTTATAATACTCAAAATCGGGATTCGATACCCGTGATGGGCATGTCACACTTAGCCCCTTTGTGCCACTTTGTGGATCAGAACAAGAGTGTCACCGATCTTGATGAAGCTTCTTTCACTCGGTCAAAGGTTAAAGGTTAGAACAGAAACTGTCAAACTCCTTAGTAAACTTAGTTTTCTTTTTAACTTACAGCTGCGGGTCCCGGCATGGCCAGGTGGGTTAAGGCGTGCGACTCGTAATCTGAGGGTGGCGGGTTCGCATCCCGGTCGCGCCAAACATGCTCGCCCTCCCAGCCGTGGGGGCGTTATAATGTGACGGTCAATTCCACTATTCGTTGGTAAAGAGTAGCCCAAGAGTTGGCGGTGGGTGGTGATGACTAGCTGCCTTCCCTCTAGTTTTACACTGCGAAATAAGGGACAGCGAGCACAGATAGCCCTCGAGTAGCTTTGTGCGAAATTCAAAAAACAAACAAACAAAACTTACAGCTGAGTGTTGTTATCGGTAAATGATAACCCTCGAATCTGTAACACTTTTTTAATTAATTTAGTTTTTCTTCAATTTTAATTTAAAACTGATTTAATTTTCCTAGTGGTAAAAATGTGACACTCAGGTCTGTAAGTGTTCTTCACAATCTTGTCATATAAAAATGTGACACTCAGGTCTGTAAGTGTTCTTCATAATCTTGTCATATAAAAATGTGTCACTCAGGTCTGTAAGTGTTCTTCACAATCTTGTCATATAAAAATATGTCACTCACGTCTGTAAGTGTTTTTCATAATCTAAAATAATCTTCATAGTGTAAAACTAGAGGGAAGCTATTCATCACCACCCACCGCCAACTCTTGGGCTACTTTTTTACCAACGAATAGTGGGATTGACCGCACATCATAACGCCCCTACGGTTGAAAGGGCAAGCGTGTTTGGTGCGACAGGGATTCGAACCCGCGACCCTCAGATTACGAGTCGAACTCCCTAACCCACCTGGCCAGACCGGGGCCTGACGAGTTTTTATAAACTAGTAAAAGCTTGGTTCGTTAATTTTGTTACACTTTTAATGTGAAATTGGAAGGTTAATTGTGAATAGAAATACCCAATAGTTTTTAGGATATAAACTACGATATACTTATGATTTAATGAGGTATGAGACGAACTAAGACTTGTTTCGTCAACTTTGTGATTTTTAATGTAAAACTGTGGGACTAATTTTAAATAAAAAATCCGACAATTTTAAAGATGTCAACAACGGGAATATAGTCAAGGCACTTTAAGGGACGTGAAACTAAAAGGAGTTTGTGTCGTTATTTCAAAATATGGTGTGATATTTGAAGCTACTATACTCTCGATTATACTTGTGAGAAAACTGGGAAAATTCTGTGGAGTAAACAGTATATTTCATTGGTTCGTTCTTTTATTAACAGGCTATCTTTCATTGGTTCGTTCTTTTATTAAGACTATCTTTCATTGGTTAGTTCTTTTATTAACAGTATCTTTCATTGGTTCGTTCTTTTATTAAGACTATCTTTCATTGGTTAGTTCTTTTATTAACAGTATCTTTCATTGGTTCGTTCTTTTATTAAGGATATCTTTCATTGGTTAGTTCTTTTTATTAACAGTAAATTTCATTGGTTCGTTCTTTTATTAAGAATATCTTTCATTGGTTAGTTCTTTCATTAACAGTATCTTTCATTAGCTCGTTCTTTTATTAACAATACTTTTCATTGGTTCGTTCCTTCACTAACTATATATTTCATTGGTTCGTTCCTTCACTAACTAAATATTTCATTGGTTCGTTCCTTCACTAACTAAATATTTCATTGGTTTGTTCTTTCGTGCAGCCTTTTAAAGATCGCCTGTGTCGATAGAAAGGAGAGAATTTGGAAATTCACTTCACAAATATGAGATGCGGACTAAAATGATATAACCTAATGTCACGAGTTTCTTTCTTCTATATTCAACGTTAACGACCAGGTTAAAAGTAAATCGATTTAGTGTCCACTTCAGACACCTACCGGTCTTGATTAAGATTCAAAGTTGGTCATATACTGATCAATTAGTTTGAATAGCTTAAAAACTGTCTTGCTACTACTAGCAAAATGGTTATTACTTTAGGGTAGATAGCGAGCTATATACCAAGAAATACAAAACTCGACGACCAAAAGAGGGACATTGTTTAATGTTCGGTATATGCTTTCAGGTTTATGATGATATTTGACCGATCGTGCATTCTGATTGTCATATTGATAGTTTCAAACTTCTGGCTTCCTTCTCTGTTTATTCTTATTGCAGAGTTAGTAGCCACGATTTCCATACATAATCATCTAGTAGCCATGGATTAGAATATTAGATATGTTTATTTGTTTGCTTTTGAATTTCGCGCAAAGCTACACGAGGGCCATCTGCGCAGCCATCTCCAATTTAGCAGTGTAAGACTAAAGGGAAGACAGCTAGTCATTACCACCCACTGCCAACTCTTGGGCTACTCTCTTTTACCAACGAATAGTGGGATTGGCCATAACATTACAATGCCCCACGGCTGAAAGGGCGAGTATATTTGGTGCGTCGGAAATTCGAACCTGTGATCTTTAGATTACGAGTCGAGTGCCTGAACCACCTGGCCACGCTGGCCTATTAGATGTGACATCCAGTTGAAAAACAGTAAGAGAAATACTTAGTTTAAAACATAGTACTTAAATATGATTTTGACCCTTCAAATTAATTACTCTTACGTGAAGCTCCTAAGTGAAGGGCAGTTAAAGAAAATGCGTGACTTAAGTATGAATTACTTAAGCATGACCTTTTGACCTTGAAGATATTAATAATGATAATAATTTTTAACTGTATGGATAAATCCAAACAAGAACCCATGTTTGTTTGGTTGTTGTTGTTGCGCGCAAAAAACAAACGCTGGGAAAACCTTTACTCTGACAACAACGGGTATTGAAACACAATTTTGAGGCTTATCGCTGGGCTAACACAAACTTGTGAAGATGATTACAAGAAACCATTTGTCAGAAACTAACTATTATTATTAATAGTGTCCTTAGGTTCTAAAGGCCCCGGTACGGCCAGGTGGTTAAGGTGCTCGATTCGTAATCTGAGGGTCGCGGGTTCGAATCCCCGTCACCGAACATGCTCACCCTTGATATAACGCCCATGGGGGCGTTATAATGTGACGGTCAATCCCACTCTTCGTTCATATTCAAGAGTTGATGGTGGATGGTGATGACTAGCTGCCTTCCCTCTAGTCTTACACTGCTAAATTAGGGACGGCTTACGCAGATAGCCCTCGTGTAGCTTTGCGCGAAATTTAAAAACAAACAAAGAAAAAGTTCTAGAGGTACGAATAAAGCTCACTTTAATAAGTGGCAGAATTAAGGCTTACGTAGCATTGATTCCACACGTGTTTTCTGAGTATTGCATTCAGATAATGATTATTTGTTTTTGTTTTCGTTTTCACAGCACATGGACGATTGGTTGTTATTTAATATAAAGCACAAAGCTACGTAATAGGCTATTTGTGACGTGCCCACTACGAGTATCGAAACCCGGTTTTTAACACAATAAGCGCGGGGATTTGCCCCTGAGGAATTGGAAGGGAAAGGTTGGAGGAACACACGTTCGTGAAAAAAATACCTAACATTTTACTCATTCAATTTCAGCATAGCTTAATTGACTCTTCTGTGAAGAATTTCTTGTGTGTTTGTTGTTGTGTTTTTTCTTAGTTGGGAAAAAGCGAGATTTTTATTATTTAAATGTACAAATTAAGCGAGTTCTATCGCTCACATACCCACATCTCTTTAACACTGTAGCCACAGTTCATAAGGGCTTTGTTTTCATCGTGTTGATTTGCACGGCTGGTTGAGTTCAAACAGTTCGTGCGAGGGAAGAGCTGAGCGGGACAACGCACGAGGTTCTGAAGATACACATTATTACATTAGGTACACGAAGGAAGCTTTGACTGGTGGACGATATCGCTTTATAGCGTCTAACTTACTGTGAGATCTTGCTTAGCAATTTTATCGAATCAACCACCGTTCTAGAAATTTATGCTGATTGTAACTAAGCCTATCCCGCGCATCAGTTCACGGTTGGGTGCACTCATCACTCTGTGACGGCGCGGAGCACCTAGCTCCTGGCCAAAACGGTAGATTTCATTACTCGCGAGTTTGCTGTGTTTCTTGGAACTTCTAAATTTGATTTCTAGCCCTTGGTAACGTTTGTGGAAAGTTTTCTGTAGACAGAAAGATCACTCGAGCGTGATATCTTCATTAGAGAGAGCCAGAGAGGAACTGCACGCGCTGTGCCTACCTATTGATAATGGTGAACACCCCCTCCCACATACACACAATACAGGTCGTGGTCGTTGTGTGATCTTGCCTGGTGGTGTTTATGGATGTCGCTGACAAATTTACTGGTTCTATAAAAAAGAATTTCAGATACGTAGCCCTTTTATGGATACTGTTGTGGATGTTATCGTCTACTGTCTTAACCATGGAAGTCACTTTGACCTCACCTAGTTGCACGTGGACTTGTTTTAAATCACATCGAATTTTTTAGTTGTAGATTTGTAACTGAAACGTCCAGGAGAAAACACCTGCTACCCTTTGTTGTTCGTCCACATTAGTTATGTTAATATATTATATCCTTAGCAATCATCGACATTAGTTATGTTAATATATTTATATCCTTAGTTAATCACCCACATTAGTTATGTTAATATATTTATATCCTTAGTTAATCACCCACATTAGTTATGTTAATATATTTATATCCTTAGTTAATCACCCACATTAGTTATGTTAATATATTTATATCCTTAGTTAATCACCCACATTAGTTATGTTAATATATTTATATCCTCAGTTAATCATCCACATTAGTTATGTTAATATATTTATATCCTTAGTTAATCACCACATAGTTATGTTAATATATTTATATCCAGTCATCCACATTAGTTATGTTAACATATTTATACCTTAGTTAATCATCCATTGTTAACATATTTATATATATAGTTATTATCCACATTAATTATGTTAATGTATTTATAAATTTTAAAGTTAATCATCCATAAGCATGTTAACATATTTATATACGTTAATTATCCACATTAATTATGTTAATATATTTATTGTTTTACAAACAAATGTGAAGTTTATGGTTTTACGGTACTTCTGTTATGCTGGTTATTTTCTCTCTTTTAGCGTAATTTAATGTTAACTTGTACTTTATTCAGTTTATTTCAGTCTGAGCATTATTTTTTTTGTTTGAGAAGTTCAACAAAATTGAAAGCTTCTCCAGTTTTACCAATATTTATTAGGCTTAGCGCAAGAGTGATTTAGTTGGAAAACAAGAATAACGACTTTCAATACGAGAACAAAACGTTAAACTACTGACATCTGCTGGTCTTGACTAACTGGTGTATTTCCCAAGCTTTTACATTTTGTAACGTTCCACCGCTTCTCGTGACGACTACACTTTTCAAATAACGTCGTAAAAAAAAAAGTCCAGTCCTAGTATGCTAATTACCCTGTACAACGCTTTCTTTAAAGCAATTTAAACCTTGAATTAATCTAAATTAACAGACTTAAACATAAGTATTTTAAATATTTGGGTGTTTTTGTTTTCTATAATGTTACCCTACCTTTTAATATCCATTAGTTTAATGTCCTTTATCGTAAAGAAATCGTTATCTTCAAGATAAAATGACGTCACGAAACAGTGATAACTCCGCACAACAAAGTTTTTCCTTCTTGAACACTGTTAGGTGTTCCTTATAGATTTTTGGCTGCTGATCACGAAAATCACATCCAAATTGCCCATCATGTACCGTTTCATCGAAATCTTCAGTTTTGCTTCAATGGAAAAACGATATCAGGGCAACTAGAATCCGTCAATGCTTGCTGACTACTGTTGGACACTGCAACGTGATGCACCGGACATTGAATACAAACGAAAATCAGGGAGCAAATCACCTTTAATTATGTTGAAATTAATAGCGTATTAGAAACAAACATAATTAAATACGTTATTGCCGGTACACAGTTAACTGTCTATTTCTCAGAGTTCCTACGTGATGAAGCAAAACCAAAACTATATTTGTGCACCTGTCACGATCAGTAAAAAACTTTTCAAAACATTGTTGTGCAATGTTAATGGTTATCAATATCTGTGGTATAGAGGTCTCACTCGAGTATTCAAATTCAAATAGATGACGTCGTAATCGCAACAGATGTGAAGAAATTTACAAATATAAAAATAGCATCTCACGCCACCACTGTGTACGTCATAGCTCATGGTCTAAAGAGCCTCGAATTGTTAAACAGCTTCGTAGGCACTGAATGTAACAGACACGACGTGGTTAACCTTACTGTAACTGTTTTGTTGCTTTCACTCAGAGTGTGTGTGTGTATGTTTTATGGCAAAACCACATCGGGTTATCTGCTTAGTCCACCGAGGGGAATCGAACCACTGATTTTAGCATTCTAAGTTCATAGACTTACCTCTGTAAACAGCGGGGACTTCACTCAGAGGCTCTTATCAATAGCTGATACAGTAAAATTCGTCATTAAAGTAAGAAAAATAATTATTTTAACAATAATTTTGACCGTTAAGAGCGTGTGTTTGTGTGTTTTTTTATAGCAAAGCCACATCGGGCTATCTTATGAGCCCACCGAGGGAAATCGAACCCCTGATTTTAGCGTTGTAAATCCGGAGGCATACCCGCTGTACTGGCTGGGGGCAAACCGTTAAACAAAATAACAGCAGGAACTGTGATGAGTAATACGAAGAGGTTTTAGTCGTGGAAAGAAAAAAATTATGACGTCGGAAATTCCTAATTAGCCTCTGCTCGAACACAAACCAGGGTAATATTCATAACGATGAAAGATAGAACCGAGATATTTCATTATTCTCTCGCTCTGGTGTTTGGGTATATATTTGTATACCCAGGAGGGTCAGGTACACTGGACATCTTCCTCCTTCTATTACTTTGTTGGAGTGGCCTGATTAATATATTTCGATTTTAAATACTGAATGGCTGGAATAATGTAACTTAGTCTGGTCCTTTTCAGGACAATGTTTATTTATATTGTTCTTCATATATATATATATATATATATATTTAATAAGTCTGGAACGTAGGTGGCCTGTTTTATTTTACCTCTATTTTATTATTACTATTATTATTATTTTAAATTATTTTATCTCAATGATCTGATGTACAAATTTAACCGAGAGAGGTGTTTAGGTCTCTCTTCATCATGTATACAATATCTGTCTAGTTCATATAGCAACTCATTTTTTCGCCAATTTTTATCAAAATATTTTATTGTTCTCTGTAGAAGTCTATCTGGTATTGTTTGTGTATTTGAGTATTTGTACATGAACTTTGATGAAGTGGTTTTAGGTACTCTGTATGCTGATGTAATTAGTGCATTCTGTGATGTTTGGAGTTTGGTTTGTATTTGTTTTACACTTACATTGATCCATGCAGGAGCTGCATAGTCTATTACAGGTCTAATGTATGTCTTGTATATTTTAATGATGTTTTCTTGGTGTTGTTCCGTAGTTTTTTTACCAGTTAGACTCCTAACATAGTTTATTCTTCGCTTAAAATTTT